>NW_021703767.1:44604838-44814728 GCF_005190385.1 Monodon monoceros | reverse complement strand
AGGGAGGGAGGGAGGGAGGAAGGGAGGAAGGGAGGAAGGAAGGAAGGGAGGAAGGGAGGAAGGAAGGAAGGGAGGAAGGAAGGAAGGGAGGAAGGAAGGAAGGGAGGAAGGGAGGAAGGAAGGAAGGGAGGAAGGAAGGAAGGGAGGAAGGAAGGAAGGGAGGAAGGAAGGAAGGGAGGAAGAAAGGAAGGAAGGAAGGAAGGAAGGAAGGGAGGAAGGAAGGAAGGGAGGAAGGAAGGAGCTCTTCTATTTGAAGAGCTCTATTCACTCTATTCACTTTGCTCTATTCATTCTATTCAAACAGTGAATAGCATTAGCTAGACTGACATTCCTTAGGAAGGAGATGATAATGCTTGCAATGAAATGTTGAAAGTACATTTTAAGATTAAATATCAAATGATTTTTCCAAATCTTATTTGTGATTAAGTGCAATGAATGACTTGAATATCTACATATATGAAAAGACAAGAATAAAAATAACATCATATAGTCACAATTCTGCAGGAAAGCTTAATCAGGTAGTACACAGTCTAAGAAACCTCAAATATAAATTAAAATAATGATAAAATATTTACCATGCAGCTTAAGTTGATTTTTTCAAAGGGCCTAAATAAGAGAGATGGTGGGGGGGGGAGCAAGAAAGACAAATAGAAAAATAAATGAATGACAAAATACAGCAATAATAAATTTGCAAGCGGGCTATGGAAGATAATATATCCCAAAAAATTCCTATGCATACATACAACATTACACAAATACATGCTTTACAGTGTGAAACTGTTATTTTAGCTGAAAATAAAGGTTCTTATTTATACCTTAAACAGGTACAATATATTGCTTTTTTTAAGAAAAATCTTTATAAAAAGACACTTGTTCAAGATTATCAACAACTCGGAGAATCTTTTTAAAATGCTCACTCTAAATATGTTCTATAACATACTGAGCAGAGTATATGAAATTGTGGGCTCTATGTAAATGTACACCCCCTCACAAAATCAACAGCACAATTATTTAAACAAAAGAGTGTGACAAGTTCTGTGTGTATTGCGTGGCAGGGACCATAGTAATTCATAGCAATTCAGTTGTAATTCAGGATGTAATAGGTATGCAATAAATGTTTCTTAAGCCTATGGTATACATTAATAAAAACGTATCTGCCATTGCTGAAAGTGCAATATAATCTGAAAGTAGGAAGAAAAACATGAGAACCTACTGGAAACTGAGTATTACGGTTCACATAAAATCTGTTTCCTTGTAAGTTCTAAGTAAATGACAATCTGAATTTACTTATCATTTGCTCCTATGTATCATTTTCCACAAAAATATTAACTCACCAGTTTTTTGTTTTTTTTGTTTTTTTTTTTTTGGTACACAGGCCTCTCACTGTTGTGGCCTCTCCCATTGCGGAGCACAGGCTCTGGACGCGCAGGCTCAGCGGCCATGGCTCACAGGCCCAGCCACTCCACGGCATGTGGGATCTTCCCGGACCGGGGCACGAACCCGTGTCCCCTGCATCGGCAGGCAGACTCTCAACCACTGCGCCACCAGGGAAGCCCTTAACTCACCAATTTTTAACAAATAAATTTTCAGTGTCTAGCATGGCAACTAGTCAAGATGCTTCAGAGTGAGAGAATTAACAAAGAGAATCTGAAAAGGTCTCGTCAGCAAACGGCCAATGCTGAACGAATATGCTTCTAATAAAAATACACACATATACCCTACACTTTTTACAAATAAAGCCTTTTCTCGCAGATATGTCTGCATTTTAATAAAAATCAAACTCTTTTTCCCAAAACAGATCAATATGAAATCCTCTATTGAGTATTTCTGAAATTATATTTCTTAGCACAGATGCTTTAACAAATGACTGAATAAAAAGATAGCTAACTTGTGAGGGAAACATTTCCACTAGAAGTTTTGTTCTGTTTAGTTGTAAAAATGTAACACACTAATAACAGGCTTAAAAGAACAAGTTTGATAATTTTACTTATATTTCCCAGATATACATTAATTTGCCTATATGAAAGAAGTCTACAAACACTATATGTAAAGCAAATACGTTAGGTTTACAGGCCATAGGGTTTCTGAAGCAACTATTCAACTCTGCAACTGTAGCTTGAAAACAGTGATAGACAATATGTAAATGAATGGACTTGGCTGTACTCTAAAAAACTATTTACCAAAAGGGGCTAGAACGGCAAGCAGGGTGTAGTTTGCCAACTCCACCTACAGAGTGTTATGTGATACTGACAAAGAGTCTCTCCTTGACCAAACTTTTAGTCAGGCTCTTCTGAGCCCTCTGTTCAATTAGGCCTGACCATGGACTTTTGTCTGTGTTCCTGCAGAGTCCAGTTTTAGCAAGAATCTTGCTAAACTGGTTTAGAGAAAATCCCCCACCCTAAATACCTGATCAATTCCTCATCTCCCATCATCCTCCAGGTGGTATCTGGTCACCCTGGTCCACTATTAGAAAGAATCCTGTCAGGATGGTTGAGCCAGAACCGCCCCAAGCTTTACCCCTGATGTTTCCCTCTTAGTAATTTTCCATCCATTGACCCACACCATACTCCATGGCTATAAATTACCACATTTCTTGTTGTATTCAGAGTTAAGCTCAATTTCTCTCCACTACTATGACACTCCATTGCAGCAGTGCCCCTGAATAAAGTCTGCCTTACAGTTTGTTTTTTCACTATGGTATGAACAGACTTTATTGCTTGCAACAGGAAGTGGAAGACGAGGGGATATGACAGCGCCAGCTCCTAGGGTGTCTCCACAGACTTGGTCGCCACTCTCGAAAAACTTGGTTCTTTAACACGTGTCAGAAGGATTTTTTTCTTTAACAATATCAAAAACAACCTGTGATTTTTCCTTTGATTGACCCAAATCCATATTTAATACCTAGATGATGTCTTCTTATTTTCATGTTTCTCTTTCACCTTTTCTCCTAGTCTTCAAAAATTACTGTTTCACCACAGTTGTAAAGTTTCATGAAAATCCTAATTTGTATCCTACAAACCAACATCTTTTTGTTAAAACTTTGCCTTAGGCTTCATTTTATTGTAACAAGAAATTTTCTGTGGGACTTTTCTTGCCCCCAAATAGATCCTTAAACTAAGGTACAATTAGAGGCTAATTGCACACATTTTAAAGAAAGATGGATTCAATGGTGACGGTAACTCCTCTGGGACTTGGTAAAAGATGGCAGTGCTGGCCCTATACCCACATCACTGTTGCTCTACCCTCCCCAATCTCAATCTCTATAAAGTAAGAACCATGGTATTAAATAATCCATCTATTTTCCCTATTAGTTATCTCTACTTTACCATAGGTTAAACTATTTCATGTAATGTAGTCTATTTTTTCCCTGTCTACTCGGTACCACTGATAAATATTTCTCTTTGGGAAATAATACTACACATTTTAAATATCTTCTCTTGAATATATTTTAATGTCTGACAGGGCTCTTGCTCTGCTTTAGCATCCTTTTCAAATAATCTATATGTCATTCCACTTATTATTTCATATAACATTTCTAATCATTTCTGCTGGGTTCAAAGTGCCAAAACAGTAACAATTTTGAGTGTGATTTGTTTATAATTCTAAATTAAAATTTATATCTTACAAATATTTAAACTTCTCATCTAAGATCACTGTGTGTACATCAAATTATTCTACTCTTCCTTACATCACTCAAAACAAATTTGTAATTCATTGCATTAGATAGAATATCCTCTTGCCAATTTTTAACAAATGTAAGAAAAAATATATAATTCAGCATTAAAGTAATAATGCATCAGGAACAGATAACTTTACTGAGTCAAAGATGGGTCATCTAAGGCAATATATTATTATAACATTTCATCAATAAGTATGTAGAGAAATTTTGTGGTCACCTCAATAGATGTCAGAGAACTTTTGAAAAAATTTAGCAACCATTGTGAATAAAAATACTTACCTAATTAATGTATCCTATTTATTGTATAGGATGATTATTTTTTAAAATTTTTTACATAATTAAGCATCATATTTCATATGCATGGAAAATTAGTTCACATTTAGCAATCTATAATACCCACATACAATTAGGCTTTAAGAAGAGTATGCTCTTGGTCATAATGCAATTAGTAAATTAATAGAGAATCTTTAGAAAAGCTCTCACATAATCCATATGTATTGCCATTTCAAAGTTTTACCAGTTAAAAAATTTGCAGTTAATTTCATTTTAAATATTTAATTAATATAGAGATAAATAATATAATTTTTTACCATGGTAGGGTGAAAAGTAAACCATCCTGAATAGTATTAGTTAACTTCAAAACAAGAATAGAAACAAAACAAAGAAATGAGGATATAAGGCATCTTAAGAAAAAAACAAAAAATAAACTGATCCTATTTAAAGAATTCTATCCAAGACAATAGTTGTTTATCTCTGTCCAAAGGAACAGGGTTTGCATCTTTCAAGAGGTTTTCATGGCTTTCTATAGCAGTCACCTTTGATACTGTCAAATAATGGGAATAAATCATGCTTCTTCCTTGTCCACTGCTGAAGATAAAGCAGAGCTTGTTTTTATGCTCCCAAAGTTCCCATCAATTTTGGTACTGCTTGCCTCTTTATATGGTGATAGTCCTTGTATAGAGCAACTGGCAACTGGAAATCTCCATCTCTTTAAATTTATCACCACTCTATAGTTCCCTGTAAGATGGAGACTACCATTTTCAGTAATATCTATATTCTTTATTTATTATAACTTATCCTAAAAACAGATAGTTTGGCCTAAGCTCAGATTGAAAATAGTAACTGGTTATACAGAATAATGATAGAGAAATATTTGCAATACTAAAATTTTCCATTGTATAGTATTATATGCCAAAAGGGAAAAAAATTCAAGTACAGAAAAGGAGAACTATTTCTTTAAAAGGCCACGTGCATAATTGAGGACACCAGCAATTTATTTAATTCTCATTATAAGTCATTATTTCAAAGGACTCAAAAATATTAAGAATGTCCCCCCCATATCATCACAATGTGTATTCGAGTTTATCATCACTTCCCAGGTAATCATAATAACTGTTACTATAAATAAAATAAAAAATGCTTTTCTCACAAAGGATAACAAGATATGTTAAATCAAAGTAAACATTTTAAGTATATTTATATCAGATAAACTTTTTTCAACCCTGTCGCACCCACTCCTTGTTCTGTATCAAGTTTTATTCCTTTGATGCCTATTCTCCTTAGAACTATGTTGTCCTTTGAAATATACTTCCTTAGAGCTGAGATATGTAAATACTCTAAAAATGCAAATTATTACATTTTTTTCATATGGAGGATACAAAGTCAACCGTACCTTGTAGTTCTAATGCTAGCTCTGAACATATAATGAAAAAATGTATAACAAAATTATTCTCAGATTTTAACACGCATGATATAATTTTACTATATATAGTTGTTATGATGCTTAGAATAAAATTTAACCTGAATTATATACAGATTCATTAAATATAATATTTTGTTATACTCTATTCCTATAAAATGAAAAGTGAGATATTTTTCTCCTCTGGTAAAATTCTGCCATTATATCTTCAATGTACTACATAATATCCCACTGGAAAGTTTATTCTGAATGTTCTTTTTTGCTATTATGGATAATTCATGGAAATAATCACCCCCTCTTCAAATAGTTGAATCCTATTTATTTCTATGGACAGAGAATAAGGTTTAAATTTACAGAAATAACTTATATTCT
This sequence comes from Monodon monoceros, assembly GCF_005190385.1. Taxonomy (NCBI): domain Eukaryota; kingdom Metazoa; phylum Chordata; class Mammalia; order Artiodactyla; family Monodontidae; genus Monodon; species Monodon monoceros. The sequence goes on along the minus strand of NW_021703767.1, from coordinate 44,808,978 downwards.
AATGTTTAATTTAGCATAATTAGTTCAGTTTATATCTGGTTTGATGGAACATTAATATATAGCCTAATGCTTGTCTGTTGATCAAAAAAATCCTGATTATTTATACTGGATGTAGCTTAATATTAAAGCTTACACAAAGAAGCTTTGACTCTACTGATTATAAAATTTTTACAAGTGTGTCAACTTGAGTAAAATGTATATGTCATTTCTATGCCAAGGCTTCTAAGAAGAAGATGTGTACCTTATATGCTTTCCTTCTTTCTCTCACTGGATACAGATGACTACAAGGTCATACGAGATAATGGAGCTATAGATGGAAAAAATATAATTCTCCTATTTTCTGTATGAAGGAAAGCCCTCAACAGCCAGGAACACCCTGGACTGTAATGTAAATTAAAAATGAACTTCTATATGTTAAAGCTCTAAAATTTGGAATTTTGTCTTCTCAGCTTTCAAATATTACCCTAATTGAAGGGCGTGTGTGTGTGTGTGTGTGTGTGTGTGTGTGTGTGTGTGTATACACAAAGAAAAAACTTCAGGTGTGGATTTTGTGTGTAGTTTCTGAGACGTGGAATTGACAAATAGATTAAAAGGCTACTATGACTTTAAGGAAATCTTATTGCCAACAAATCATGAGTCTGGTCTAAAAGACCCTGTAACTATGAAATGACTCTGGAGTCCCCAAAATAGATGAGCATAAAACAGGTATGAAAGCCGTTCAGCCACCAATAACTAATTCAAAAACTGTCAGGATAATAAGAAGCTCACAGATAGCATAGCCAAGGGCCATTGAGAACGACTGATAAGACCATCAACTCAACTGCTGTTGAGGTTCTTCACAATGCCTGCCCATCACTGCTATGGAGCACTAGTTCCTATTATTCTTTCTTTTTTTTTTTTTTTTTTTAATTTTTAATTTTTTTTTTTTTTTGCGGTACGTGGGCCTCTCACTGTTGTGGCCTCTCCCGTTGTGGAGCACAGGCTCCGGACGCGCAGGCTCAACGGCCACGGCTCACGGGGCCAGCCACTCCGCGGCATGTGGGATCTTCCCGGACCGGGGCATGAACCCATGTCCCCTGCATTGGCAGGCGGACTTTCAACCGCGGCGCCACCAGGGAAGTCCTATTCTCCTTTCTTAATGGCAGTTTTCTACTTATTTCAACCATTGTATATTTTGTGTTAGGGTAAATGGCTTGTCATTTAATGTGTAGGTCACCAGCTGACAAGAGAACGTATCTGAACCTGATGGAGAAAAATTTGTATTGACAGATACATGAGGATGATTACATACACTTTGTGGATGAAGTGGCAGACTACTGCAGAGATAACCAAGTATCTACAAAAATTGGGATTCCTCTTCCATGATAAAGAACTGTTGCTGGAAAGTGACTATTGAGCCAGGGATAACATTTAACAACAGCCACCCCTATTTGCAGTTAGGTGTGGTCACATAACCAGTTCCCAGTGCTGTATTTGAGAGGAATTAATGTGGCTCTTCAGATCTGAGTTGGTAAAGGAACACATGTGCCTTCTCCAATCCCTTTTTACAACCTCTGAACTGGACACAGATAACTACAAGGCCCTAGGAGATGGCTGGCCCACTAAATGCAAGAAGTCCTAGATCCCTGAATGCATGGAGTGGAACTCCTGTCAACCAGTAATACTAACATGAATTATTTGGTAAATTTCTTAGGGCTCCACAGTTTTCTATTTATAAGGCCTTAGGGAAGAAGATTAGTTCAAATATAAACTTTCTAAATTAAAAAAAAAAAGACATAGAAAACAAGTTAGCACAAGTTATAACTCCAAAGTACATGCTGACACTAATGCTTAGAAATATTTAGACTCAATTTCTTTCAAAACTTATTTGAATGTGACTTTAAAATGCATAAAGAATAAAATAGTATCCATAAAAAAGAAAAATAAATTATGAAACAAAGTAGGCAGAAATAAAACAATAACAAGTGAGAATGAAAAAAAAAAACCTCAATGGATGAAGTAATCTCTTAACTAGCTGTAGCCAAAGTGAAAATTCATTACCTGGAAATTAGCTGAGATTGAAAATAAAAAAAAAAAAACATATTGGAGACAAAGAGGATAATATTGAAAGTCTTCAACAAATATCTCATAGGTATTCTAGAAATACAAAACAGAGTAAAGTAACACAGGCACACACACTTTTTCAGGTTAAAACACAAAATGAGAAGTGAAGCAGGAAAAAATAATCCATAGCAGTTACATAATAATGTAACTGAAGACCAAAAATACGGAACCTATAAGTAATCTCCCAAATAATGACAGTTAAGACTGTCAGAAGGTCACTGGCAACAAGAGATTCTTATGGACAGGGGAATAATATTTTCAGAGTGTTGAGGAAAAGTAATAGTCACTTAGTATTCTATACCCAAATAAACAATCATTGAAAAGGGAGGACAAAATATTTTTAGATATCCATTAAATAAAGGGCTTAAAATTATAGAACCTTGCCAAAAGATCTACCAAAGGATATACTTCAGCAAATGGAATAATGAACCCAGAAGAAAGGATATAATGATAGAAAAAAATATCAAGTACAAAATCTGTTAATATATCTTGGTGTATCTAAGTACTGACTTTATGAAACTATTGATTTTGTTTCTTTAAAAAGCCAAACTAAAACTCTAGACAATGTTCACAAGAAAGGTAGTAATTTCAGGGGGTGACATGGTGTGTCATGTTGGAAAGAAAAGAGAGATACTATATAATTTTATCCCCTCTTAGAGATATATGTGTTAAGAAAGGATTTTTTAAATTAAGCATAGCTCCTATAGAAATATGATTTATAGCTTTCAGGTTGGCTGACAGTAAAAGAGAACTATAATTGAAGTTAAAATTTGGTCAAAATAATATATTAAGAACGATCATTTCAAGACAGTTTATGTTTTAACCTATTTAAAAATTGTGACAAAGAACAAAGTACAATATACTTATTTAACTTTATTATGTTTTGTTTGGAAATAATACCTTCTATTTTTAGACTCCTTCAAGCCTCTTGATTTCATATTCTTCTCAAGCCAGATGAAAAACTGGAATTGCTTCATGCAATAAAGCAGCTTTATTTGGAATTGAAGGTTATATTGTAAGAGTTTATATTTACATTGTGATAACCTTTAGAAAGTAATAATACTATTTGGGCCAATAAGTCTTGCCCTTTTTCTGATCCCAATCTCACCTTTCAGCTTTTCGTCATACCCTCAAGCCCCCTTATTTAATGCCAGCAAATCCTGGTGTTTCAAAATTTCTTTATGCTCTCTTCTTCCACAATTATCTCTGATAACATGATTAGACAGAAGATCATAAACACAGAGCATAAATGCTTCTGAATTGCAACAGAGGACAGAGTCATGAAGCCTTAATAACACACTCTTCAGGAGATCAAATCGATAGCTATGTCACCAAAGGCCCTGCATATCCCATTCACCTCTGTGAACAATAATGCAATGGTCCAAGAATTGCCACCATCCTTTCCTCCAGAATTTTTAAGCAGCACTAGAGGGAAAATAAAAACATGTTTCTAGGAAGAGAAAAAGTTATAAAATATTCTTTATGTTTTAGAACTTTACTTTCATAGCCAGATGTTATTTTGTTAAATTATATCATGTGATACTTAAAGGCTTAAAGAAGATACCTTTGCAATAAATATACATATATATTCATAGCAGGTCTGAAATACCAAACCCTAACTAATATCTCTAAGTACAAGTGTTACTACCTAAATGAGATTTATTCTAAATTAATATCCAACAGGAGTTTATTAGGGATTCATGTCACTTCGGAACTCACAACTCAACAAAAATTATTCAATTTTCCATATTAATTGATTCCAATTTTCTTCCATAGTGTTAAGATATTCTTAGTTATATGAAGTGAAACACTATTTGATGTAAATTAATGTTTTATGAATCTGTGCTATTTTATATTCAAGCCCTTAGTGGAATAAATTAAGACAATTAAAAAAATTAAATCTGTAACATCAATATGACTAAGTATGGCAGTTTCAATTATGAACCTATGAAATAAAATAAAAAGTTATGAAAAATAAGATATCGGAGCAAGTATAAAATACTGCCTATAATGTAGAGTTACCCAAATTACTGTGTTTGGTTTTAAATTTTAGCATATCTGCTTAATATAATGTTTATGTCTATTTAAACCTGATCGAAAATAATAAGAATAAAATGGCCTCTCTTTTTTGTGCTTCTAGAATTTGGATCTAGATACACCTTAACATTACAGAGAAAGGAATCACAAGTTGAAACATTTAGTATTATAACTTTTAGGATAAAACATGATAATAAATTATTTAAATGCAAATAAATATACACAATTCATTATATATGATAGTATGGGTAGATATAGATTTATGCTATTTTAAACCAGCTTATTGTACCTTTGTTATGTAGCAGGCCAAGAGTTCTCAAATGTACTCAAGTAAATTATGAGTATTCCTAAAACCTCACTATAATTTTTCCTATTTATCATGTCTAACAGCAAAGTCCCAGATAAATCTATATTTTTCCATCATTCTCGGTAGCCTGAATCTCAGAATGGATGTGTAGATACTGTTCTAACAGTGCCCACATCAGATTCCACAAAATAAACACAGAGCAAAAAGGGATTAATTAATAATGAGTAACTAAGGGCTCCTCTGTACTGTTTGGCAGGCAGGAAAAGTTAAAGCATCAAGGTGAGAGCATGGATGCTTGGAATAAGGAAATGAAAGAGAAAGAGAAAGGAAGGGAGGAAGTGAAGAAGGGGAGGAGAGAAGGAGACATGGAGGGAGGGAGGGAGGGAGGGAGGGAGGAAAGACACACAAAGACCAGACTGAGAATTATCTAGGCTTTAGTTATAAATCTAGTATTAGTTACCAAGTGGCCCCAGGGAATAAAATTCTGTTCTCTATAACTTAGAATCCTGATTCATAAAATGAGGGATAAAAATATTTTCAAAGGCTTTCCAGATCTAAAATACCACAACCCTCCCTGAAGAAAACTTTCCTATTACACAGAAATATGAAGACACAGAGCATTCTGTCAGTATACCAACAACTTCTACCTCTTAACTATTCAGTAGAACCTAGTACTACTTATCATTCACATCAATAAATTCCTTACCTTTCATTACACAAATGATTTTTAAATATATCTCTTTTATCTGACAGCCCTGGTAAAACAGGCACATAAATAATTAGAACAAATTATAGCACAGATGACAGAGACATTAACTTTGTGAAGATACAGATATATGTGCTATATATATGTGATATATATATTTGTGCTAGACCCTAAAGGATGAATAAAATTCCACCACAGAAAAGGAAGAAGAAAGGGACACCAAGCAGCTAGATAAAACATGAAAAAAAAAGAGCAAGAAACATGAAAAATACTTGGATTATTCAAAAGTAACAAAAACAAAACAGGAGACAGAATTTGCCAAAGTCAGAAAATAATAAGACAAGGCCAAATTGTGAAGTCCCTTGAATGGCACAATGACTAACTAGTTCTAATGGAAGAGAAAGAAAAAATAGAATAATTTCCTAAAATGAAATGTATTAAAATTGCTATCAGGATTTACACAATAAGCAACTTTAGGGCCTCAAACATCTCAGATGAAGTATCAGACATGTGAGTGAAGCCATGTTAGATGTCCAGCCTTGTTAAACCTCCAAATAGCTGCAGTGGCATTGAGTGACCCAGATAAAACCAGCAGAAGAACCAGCCAACTGAACCCAGTCCATATTTCCAGATTGTAAGCAAATAACTTATACAGGATAAAGGATACTGTTTTAACAAAAAGCTAAAACATGTGGCATTTGCTTTAGTAATGAAAAAACTGTGGAGGCTGGAGGGGTGGCAAGAAGGCTGTGACTGGAGGATGGAAGAGCAGTAAATTAATTATTATTGGAGATAATGAAAGGTCAACCAACAATTGGTGAGAAATACTACCTGTGATAACTTGGAAGACACAAAATGTACTGCATAATGTTGTGGATCAAATTACGAAGTTTTCCTGAAAGATGGTGAAACTAGCAACTGGCCACATGGAAATTCTTATAACTAAGGAGGATAACTCAGAGGGCAAAGTCAAGAGTAATGAAGACAAAGAGCCACAGAGAACTAATCCCAGGTTGCAGAACTGGGCTCCAAGCAAGGAACAGCCCTTGCCTCTATAATTAGGGACTCTGATGACCTTTGCTGGATTTCAGAATCACAATGGACCAGTGATTGCTATGTTCCCTGCCTTCAGGAATGTGAGAATCTTTTACAATTTTCCTAATCCTGTCCCATGTGTGTTGTGTGTGTGAGGAACGATAACATCTCGTTTAGTTTTTAATTCTCCAGATGAAGGAGAGCTTTAGCTATGAAGCTTTATTCATATCCAGAAGAGATTTCACTGAAGCTCTTCTGGACTTCAACACAAGGCCATAATGGAATAGATCTTTGGGAGGATGTGGGCTTTTGTGCATGAAGGAGGGACATTAGTCACAAGAATTAAGAGAGAAGACTGTGGTATACTGTTACACTGGCAGCTCCCTATAAACGTACTTACAGGCATTCAGCCCCTTTTGCAGTCCCCTCGCATACTCACTTTATACCTGGCCATGTGAAAAACTCCCTCTTCGGCCAGCCACTATACTGTAAAAAAGCTTGTGTCAGATTCTTTAATGATGTAAGGCCATGTAGAGAGAGGCCCTGGAATATAAGAGGTCATCTTAGACATTCCAACCCCTGTTAATCTCCCAGCTGAATTCAGCTACATGAGTGACCTCTGTTTATTCTACAATAAGCAGAAGAATTACCCATCTGAGCCCTAAGAAATCATAAATTATTATGGCTTTAAGTTATTAAGTTTTGGGTTATTTTACCTCAATAGCAATAGATCATTGAAACATATGCCTATATTTATATTTATCTCTACTACCTATCAAAATGATTAACAGATAGTAGGTACTCAAAAAAATAGCTAAAATAAAAGCTCTAACAGAATAAGCCAGAAGAAAAGAAAATGATAAACATTGTTTTTTCTTTTCTCATTATATATATAAACATACGGTCACATTATTGCCTGAGCTATTCTTTATTCACATAAATTTCAATTAATTTGTCATGTAGGTTATAGGTAATTCTGAGATTTGGTTGTGAGATAAATTGTTGACAGACTGCAACAGAATCCATGATAAAAAATTATTATCAGAGGATAGAAAGGGGCAATATGAAGAATCAAGAACACACTTAAATAAATACTTTAAAATGGAAACTAGTGATAGTGTAAGATACCTTTCTCTAAAAATGAGGTCTCCACATCCACTTCCTTTCTGTTTGTAAATAGCAATTCATTGTATTCAGTTGGAACCAGGCACATGTGTTTGCATGTAACAGTTTTCCATATACTTTACCATTAATTGATTATAACCACTAATTTATTTTTGGATAAGGAAGTTAGTAAGCCATGGATTTAGAATCCAAGTATAATCTTCCAATTTCTGCCATCTGCTAGAAGAAGATGATGAACATTTGTACTGTACCCACTCTCTCACTTCTGCAGTCAAATAAATTATAATAAAGATAACAAGCCATAAAAATGAACGAGTCTAGCAGTAGCTCTAGATAAGCTGATAATTATCATATATCCAAAGTCATCTTTGCCAACAACTGAAGGAATTTTCAGGCATGCAAACAAGAATGAAATTTCACAGAGCAGACATATTAAGCAAAAAACATCTAGTCATCAATGATTGTCACTACCTCTAATTCTGTGATCAATGCCATAAAATATATTTAATAATAATTAATCACATAAATCCTTAGATAATTATTGTTTAAATAATTTTAAAGCTTTATTATTTTTACCAATATCCAGCATCTACCTACTATAAAATATGGTAAAACTACATGGTTAGTATATGTCATATGTTTTATCCTTGGCTATTATTGCCTTCTTAATCTCACTGAAAAATTATTCATGTTGCATTTTCCAATGTAAAATATTCTATAGTGCCCCTTCAAAGGATCATTTATATTGATAACTTATTTTTGTTTTATTCTAAATCCTTGTTACAGGTGAATAAAAATTTTGAATTAAATCTATATAAATTTCAATGAAACATATTTTAATGATTGAATAGTGAAGGAAAGTTGGCTCACACTTTAAATAAATATACTACAGACTTTTCATACAAACAGTACTTTCAAATGACCAAACATAATCATCACCGGTGGATTTAGTGAACTTTTTCAGCATTCAAGAACCCAAGTGTTTCATAAATAGATAAAACGTTTAAAAATTCATATATATTACCACTGACCCTTATATAGAAACAAATATGTTTTCTTCTCATTTACTTTCATCCCTTTTAATGGGTGGCAACATACCACCGAACGTCACCAAAAAAGTAAGTAAATTCAGTATGGTGCTATAGAAAAAAAACTATAAATAATTTACCATTGAGAGGAAAAGATCTCTACTATGTTATTATTTACCAAGCATTAATTTTATTTCTTTATTTGTGTTTTGATTATGAGTCCTAAATCCAAACATAATTGATATAAATTATCTTTATCAGGGGATATGCAAAATTTTTTAAGTGTATATATTTATTAGATTAATAAGCCTTCATAAAATGATTCAAATAAAAAAACTGTATTATCTTGAAAATTGCAGATATTTCATATCATAACTACATGAAAGGTATGGCTTTAAACTTAATCAGCATTGCACTGTGTTCATACTTCCTAACAATTCGATCTTGCACAAGTACTGCTATTTAAACAAAAAAAGCTAATGTGTTATATGGTAGGAAATTGTATTTAATAGTAGCAAAGGATAAATTAATTTCTGATATACTCAGTACTCAATCACCAAACACATAACATTCCTATAAACTATCCTATATATTTTTAAACATATGTATGATTCATATGCAAACATATGAATTCCTCATTTATTTAAATATAATTTCAGTTTACCTAGGTACTATTCAATTATTACAATTCAACATGAAAGAAAGAATTGTTTTCAAACTGTCTTTAAATGTCATATTCTCTGTAGACCACCAAAACATAAAAGTTAAGCAAATGCCTGCTTTGATCCCTTTTGCTTTTTGTTGCTGCTATTGATGTTGCTTTCCTTTATAAAAATCAGGTAAATATAGCAATTCATACAGCAACTATTCTACTGAAGGCAATATGGAAGAACACTTGTCATGGTATATATTTTACATTTTCATACACCATTCCCAGGAGGAAAAAAAATCAGAAATTATCTTATAGTTAATATGAGTTAATTTCTTCCACAATTAATTCTTCCAGGAATAGTATTTGAAAATGTATTATTTGAAAATAAATATACAGCCAATTTACCTTTAAAAAACTATCATTTGAATGCATGAATAATTATTTAAATATTTCTTTCTTACCGTGGCAAGAACCTTCAATTTCTTCATATCCTGTACTGCAGATACACCTTCCAAGAGGAACCAGCCAATCTCCATCAGCTCCACAATACAGTTTAGGAGTGTCACGCTCTTCTGCACTCTTCACACAAGAGCCCCTTACTTCAACCAAGGAGGAAGAATCAACCCTTGGGATAGTGTCTGGAAACATGGCCAGATTACGAACAGTAAAGGGGCACTTTTTGTAGAAAACACGGACCGAAACTAGGGCAATGCATGCCCCAATGTCTTGAAAAGCCAGATAAAATCCCTTCCTTTCTACAGGCCCCACCTCACGAATTTCAGTGTTGAGTTTGAGGATGCGATCACCCAAATCCATCTGGGTAAAACTTTCATCAGCAGCAATTGTGTCAATCTTTGTATACTGGCTTGGCTTGAATTTAATTCCATGGGACTCATCTGATTCCACATAATATAGATTAAATGTTTCTTTGCAAGTCCCCAAGACCCATGGGATGCTGTTACAATCCCTCAGTGTGAACTTCATTTCCACATAAATTTTCTGAGCTGCATCACGGGAGATCCAGTTTGTACGAAGCCAGTTGTTTTGGTTTGGTTCCATCACATTACATACCTGGTATGTGTGAATGGGCCTATTGTGTTCATCCATTTCAGTGATGGCATCCCACTGCAAAAAGCAAAAATAAAATAAATGATTATGAAACCACGAACATATATGATTACTTCAAAAATTTTCTGTTTTACTGAAAGAAAAATGAATAAAAAGTATACAAATAAAGCAAAGCAACAATGGTGCAGGATTTTAACCAGGAGCCTTTCATTAAGACAATAGGTTCTGAACATACCAGCTGTCCTGGTATGAATCTTACCTTCTTACATGTTAGTTGCAACATCAAGGGATACTTTAATCTCTAGTTTCCTCAACTATAAAATGGAGCTGATAAGAGCACCTGTTTCATAGGATTGTTGTGAGGCATAAATTAGTTAATATATGTAAAGAACTTTAAATGGTTTCTAGTACTCCATAAACAACCTATAATAGCATTTATTATGTGATCAAATAACTAGACCAATGACAAATGTACTCTAGTTACCCATTTGTCTTCATATCCAATTTGCCACAAATTGAGGTATACTCATCAGTATTCAATTAAATATTTACATGTCTATTTTGATAGAAAATAGATATAGAGAAAGCTTTAGATTTATTCAAGAAATATTTATCAGGCACTATTCTGGACACTAGGAATACAGCAGTGCACTAGCTGAACAAAAACTCCCTGCCTTCATGGATCTTACTTAGAGTGAGGAGTCGCAATAAAAACTGTAAATGAGTCAACTGAAAAATATGGTAGAAAGTACAATGGGAAAAAATAAGGCTGAGAAATGGGGAAGAGGGTTGAAATTTTAAATAGTATGACCAGAGAAGGCCTTACTGAGGTTGTGACATTTAAGTAACGTCTTAGAGGTGAGGCAGTGAAGAGGAAAGAGTAAGTACCAATCCCTGAGGCAGGAGGGTATAGGTATGTTTTAGGAACAGGTTGAACGTGCACTAAACAGAGAGGCAAAGAAGGTGCAAAAAAGCCTTTGTAAGCATTGGAAACACTTTGGCTTTTACTCTGAGCTAGATCATTGGATTTTCTTCACTTCTGCATGTTTACATACAAGCATTCTGCCACCTATATGAATAGAAAAAACTTACCTTTTTTTAAATTTTAGTAAAAATGTTTGAGTACATTGAAATTAATTGGCATTGGCATTATTTATACATCTAACACTGCATACTTCTATATTACAAATTTAGATTGTAAGTATATTTTATTTGTATAATAAAAGTTATAATAATTTTCAATAAACAAAAACACATTCTGGTAACTTTACAGTCTTTTGGAAAAACATAACTGGTCATCATAATTTCTCATTTCTATTAAAATACAGTAGAAATGATAAACTGTTTTCTATAGTGAATGTGTTCCATTTCTTGATACCACACTTCAGTGATTTATAATAAGCTTATTTAACTCATCCAGTTTGCAGTTTCTTATTTTATTTGACTGTAGAGAGTTAATTAATCGAGACCGGTGGAATTTCAATTAATATAGTTTCTAACAGAATGGCTTCTTTCCTCAGTCTATTAGATTGTTGAAACACTAATACTTTCAATTATCTACTTTAAATTTCCACAAATAAACAATTTATATTATCCATCAAGCAAACTTAAAAACAATTCTGTATCTAAAATTTCATTTGTAAGTTGCTTGCTTGAAATTCAGAAGGTATTTTCCAGAAGAAACAATGAGTTCCTTTAGAACTGTGGATACAATTTTACAAAACACACCCACTGTTCATCAGGGGTGATTCAAAAATCTCACAGAGGCACATAAAATTACCCATCTAAATACCTTTCATACTAACAATATTATAGGTCTTATATGACTCTTACACGTAAATTTAAAGGCAAACCAGAACTATCAGAGCTCATTTAAAATGGTAAGGTAACCATTCAGAATATAAATAGTAAGACAAGATACAACTAATAAAATCTGAGAACTGTCAAAATAACTGTCCAAAATTCTAAGCATTTTTCCCATTGGAGAGCCTCTAAGATACTTATCCAGTGATTATTCTTATTTCAGATAAATTTCTAATCAGAATTGATTTTATTCCTCAGGGAATGCATGTAATTACTATTGTCTACACTGCACCCTCTACTCTCCCATATAGGAGTATAGAGATATACTGTCAATAAATTCTGTTTGAATAATTATATTTTAACATCTTCAGACTATATCTCTTCATATTAATAAAAAGTATTAACAACTCTCATCAATCAATTCTCCTAAAATATGAGATTAAATAAATGTGAAAAATTACATCTGCGACAGAAAAAAAAGTTCTGAAATCATTACATATCTTTATTTAAAAATATGTTGGGTTTGGAAAAAATGTTTAGATGGAAAGAAAGATCAGGAATGAGAAGAATATGACACGCATACACTGAATCAGGACTAATCTGAACCAAGAGATAAGGAAATAACAAAATATATGCAAATAATGAGAAATGTGGTTCTTTTCAATGCACTACATAAGGATGTTTAACAAAATAGTAAATTATTTTCTATGTTAAATTAATGATGTTTGAGAAACAATAGTGTTTCTTCTCTCATAATCAAAAAAAAAAGGAAAGAAAGAAATCAGAATGAGATTCAGATACCAAAATAGCCAAAAGGTATCAACTGCTAAATTTAATCTTATCCAAGAATACTGAAAGTAATTTAAATTAGATTTTTAAATTTGAATATGATTCACTAAAATAAGAGTATAAATAAACTCAAGATTGTTATAAGATCTAAAAGGCTAGGAAATTTACTAAAAATATATTGTCATTAGTAGATATAGAAATGCTATCATATTTAAATCATAATGTATCCTTTGAAAACACTGCATTTACACAAAATTATATTTGTATTTATACAGTTACATAACATTTAGTTACAATTTCCAAGTATTAAAATAAATAAAGCCTCTAAAAATGTGGGGTCCAAGGAAAGAATGGAAGTATAGAGCTCACATACCAAATGTCTAAATATTTTTAAATGATAAATCATTCTTCAAAGAAGATTAAACTCTAAGTATGTTCCATTTGCCTACTTTAGAAAGATACTGGAAGGCCAGGTTCAAATTTAAAATATTTGGACTTCTCAGAATTTCATGCCAGCATGTGGTAGTCCATCCAGAGCCAACTCCTAACCTTAGTCAACCCCATTTCTATTTCTTCCCTGATGCTAGGTAAATCCCATACCATGAAGGACTTCACACAAGCACATATATGAGCATCCCAGTCTTCATGTCCCAGCTGTGTCCCTCCTCTGCTACAAAAAGATGCCAACTCTGGTCCTCTATTCAACCTAGGTTGAGCATACCAGTAGCACAGTTCACCCTTTGGAGGATGGACCCCCAACAAGAAGCCTTAAAGTTCTTGAAAGGAGATTTGAAGCCATCTGAGCAGGGAATTCAGGGGTCTTACCTACCGTGTGGTACAGAAGGAAAGCATAGGATCTAAGTAGCATATTACCTATTGCTCAAGGTCATTGCTTCACAAAGAAGGTTGTAGCTAGAGAAATGAATGGGGACGGCCATCTAAAGCTCTAGGAATAGTGTAACGTCTTCCATTCCCAAGTCTAAAGAAAGGTACAATCTCCCAAGACCAAACCAGGAAGTAATAGAAAATATGAACAGACTAATTACCAATACTGAAATTGAATAGGTAATTTTAAAACTCCCAATAAACAAAAGTCCAGGACCAGGTGGCTTCACAGGTGAATTTTACCAAACATTTAGAAAAGAGTTAACACCTATCCTTCTGAAACTATTCCAAAAAACTGCAGAGGAAGGAATACTTCTGAACTCATTCTATGAGGCCACCATCACCCCGACACCAAAACCAGACAAAGATATCACAAAAAAAGAAAATTACAGGCCAATACCACTGATGAACACAGATGCAAAAATCTTCAACAAAATACTAGCATACCAAATCGAACAATATATTAAAAGGATCATATAACATGATTAAGTGGGATTTATCCCAGGATGCAAGGATTTTTTAATATCCACAAATCAATCAATGTGATACACCACATTAACAAATTGAAGGATAAAAATCATATGATCATCTTGGGACTTCCCTGGTGGTCCAGTGGCTACAACTCCAGGCTCCCGATGCAGGGGTCTCAGGTTTGATCCCTGGTCAGGGAACTAGATCCCACATGCCACAACCAAAAGTTCACATGACACAACTTAAGATCACACATGCCACAACTTAAAAAAAAACAAAAAAATCCTGCATGCTGCAACTGAAGATCCTGCATGCCACAGCAAAGATCTTGCACATGGCAACGAAGATCCCGCATGCCACAACTAAGACCCGGTGCAGCCAAATAAATAAATAAATAAATATTTAAAAATGTATGATCATCTATAGATGCAGAAAAAGCTTTTGATAAAATTCAACATCCATTTTTGGTAAAAGCTCTTCAGAAAGTGGGCATGGAGGGAAGCTATTTCTTCATAATAAAGGCCATACATGTCAAGCCCACAGCTAATATCATACTCAATGGTGAAAAGTTGAAAGCATTTCCTCTAAGATCAGGAAGAAGACAAAGATTCCCACTCTCACCACTTTTATTCAACGTAGTTTTGGAAGTCCAAGCCACAGCAATCAGAGAAGAAAAAGAAATAATAGTAATCCAAATGGGAAAAGAAGAAGTAAAACTGTCAATATTTGCAGATGACATGATTCTATACATAGAAAATCCTAAAGACACTACCAGAAAACTACTAGAGCTAATCAATGAATTCAGTTAAGTTGCAGGATACAAAATTAATACACAGAAATCTGTTGTATTTCTATACACTAACAATAAAATATCAGAAAGAGAAATTAATGAAACAATCCCATTTACCATCACATCAAACAGAATAAAATACCTAGGAATAAACCTACCTAAGGAGGCAAAAGACCGTTACTCTGAAAACTATAAAACACTGATGAAAGAAATTGAAGACAACAGAAACAGATGGAAAGATATACCGTGTTCTTGGATTAGAAGAATCAATATTGTTAAAATGACCATACTACCCCAGGCAATCTACAGATTCAATATAATCCCTATCACATTACCAATGGCATTTTTCACAGAACTAGAACAAAAATGTTTAAATTTGTATGGAAACAAAATAGACCCCAAATAGCCAAAACAATCTTGAGAAAGAAGAACGAAGTTGGAAGAGTCATGCTCCCTGACTTTAGACTAAAAGCTACAGTAAATAAAACAGCATGGTACTGACACAAAAACAGAAATATAGATCAATGGAACAGGATAAAAAGCCCAGAAATAAACCCAGACACTTATGGTCAATTAATCTGTGATAAAGGAGGCAAGGATATACAATGGAAAAAAGACAGTCTCTTCAATAAGTGGTGCTGGGAAAACTGGACAGCTACATGTAAAAGAATGAAATTAGAGATTCTTTAACACCATATACAAAAATAAACTCAAAATGGATTAAAGACATAAATGAAAGACTGGATACTATAAAACTCCTAGAGGAAAACATAGTCAGAACACTCTTTGACATAAATTGCAGAAATATTTTTTTGGATCCATCTCCTAGAGTGATGAAAATAAAAACCAAAAATACCAAATAGGACCTAATTAAACTTAAAACCTTTGCATAGCAAAGGAAACCATGAACAAAACAAAAAGACTACCTACAGACTGGGAGAAAATATCTGCAAACGATGCTACTGACAACGGCTCAATTTCCAAAATATACAAAAAGCTTAATATCAAAAAATTAAACAATCCAATCAAAAAATGGGCAGAAGACCAAACAGACATTTCTCCAAAGAATACATACAGATGGCCAACAGGTACATGAAAAGATGCACAATATCGCTAATTATTAGAGAAATGCAAATCAAAACTACAATGAGGTATCACCTCACTTCGGTCAGTATGGTCATCATTAAAAAGTCTACAAATAATAAATGCTGGAGAGGGTGTGGAGAAAAGGGAACCCCCCTACACTGTTGGTGGGAATGTAAATTTGTGCAGCCACTATGGAGGACAGTATTGAGGTTTCTTAAAAGACTAAAAATAGAGTTATCAAATGATCCTACAATTCCACTCCTAGGCATATGAGAGAAAACTCTAGTTGGAAAAGATACATGCACCCCAATGTTCATAGCAGACATGGAAGCTATGTCTGCTGTTTACAATAGCCAAGACATGGAAGCAACCTAAATGTCCATTGACAGAGGAATGGATCAAGAAGTTGTGGCACATATATATACTGGAATATTGCTCAGCTATAAAAAAAGAATGAAATAATGCCATCTGCAGCAACACAGACGGACCTAGAGATTATCACAGTAAGTGAAGTAAGTCAAACAGAGAAAGACAAATAATTGATACCAATTATTTGTGGAATCTAAAAAAAAAAAATGATACAAATGAACTTACTTACAAAACAGAAACAGACTCACAGACATAGAAAACAAACTTATGGTTACCAAAGGGGAAAGCTGGGCAGGGGAGGGATAAATAAGGAGTCTGGGATTAACAGATACACACTACTATATATAAAATATATAAACAACAATGACATACTGTACAGCACAGGGAACTATATTCAATATCTTATAATAACCTACAATGGAAAAGAATCTGAAAAAGAATATATATATACATATATAAACATATGTATATTATATACATAACAGAATGACTTTGCTGTAAAACACTGTAAATTAACTATACTTCAATTAAAA
The DNA here is from genome assembly GCF_005190385.1 of Monodon monoceros. Classification (NCBI taxonomy): domain Eukaryota; kingdom Metazoa; phylum Chordata; class Mammalia; order Artiodactyla; family Monodontidae; genus Monodon; species Monodon monoceros. The sequence continues at coordinate 44,792,191 of NW_021703767.1, read as the reverse complement.
AAAGGTTAAAAAATCCGATTTGGGGTGTAAGGTACTATAATTACTCTTTAATATCAAAGAGAGTTAAATATTATAAAAAACTTTTATGTTCTGCTTCGTTATTGGGTAGTTAATGTAAACATTTGCCTCAAAACTCTTTTGCCTCCTAAAGTTCTCCATTGATCCTACAGATCATGTGTTAATAAGCAAAAAACAATATTTAGTGAGTTTACAGTATATATTAAATTCCATAGAAGGAATGAAGAAATTAGATACAAGAATTGCTTGCTCTTACTGGACTTATTATAATATTCTAAGGTAATAAATTATGAAAACATAATTGACAGCACAGAACTGAATATAAGAAACAAATAAACAGTATATACAGTAAATAGAGTAAGTGTCCAAAGGATAGCAACACTAGTGAATGAGGGTGGTTTGGCAGGTTTGGCCAATATGGAGAGACTGGACTTTAACCTTAAAGAATTACAAGATTCAATAAGGCAGAGGGAGAAGCGTGTATAGAAAAAATAATGTATAACACTAATCTATATGCATATAATTTTTGGCAGCACAGTCCTGTACTACATATATTTAGTGGGTAAAAGTTTTCGCCCCTATTTAAAACAAAACCAAACACATACTTATTCTCCAATTGTGAAATATTTAGATGTACATGGTTTGGTTAAACAAGAATCAGTTGTACACCAAAGGGTTCTTTCTTTTGTAAACTTCAAGAGCACCTTGGATATAATGATTCCTGAGGGCAACTATTTGTATACTGAATTTACACCATCAAAGCTTTTTCACAAATGTTAACTTATTTGGTCCTCATCAGTCCAATAAAGTGAGACAGATATTTTCATTTTCACATTACTGATAAGGAATTCAATACCCAGGAATTGCATGGGCCAAGGATTAGAACCAGGCCTTCTAAACTTCATTTTCTGTATTTCATGATGTTTTACTGGTGACTTGTTGGCCTAGGGGAGATTGTTTCTCCCAGGGCTAGCAAATTCTTAGAGATACCAAAAGGCTCTGGGACTAGAGCATATCTTTCATAGGCAAACCAACCAAACCGGAGTCTATAGGCCCAACTACTTCCTTACCTAACTCTCACACACCAAGCCAGTATTTCTTCTGTCTTAAACCCAGGGGCAGGTACCAGGTAACTAGAGACCAACCCTATAGCCCAAAGCCTGAAGGAATTATTCAAACTAGCCAATCCTAAGCTGTTTACTGGGCCCTGTCTTGCGTTTCCCACAGAAACCCCAATAAGGGCTCTGGCTCAGACTTTCCCCTCACTCCTGTCTTCTGTCACTTGACCAAAACTGATTGCTTCCCCCGTGGCCCTGCATGGCCTTGATGACCTCCTTCCTGTATCCTGTGCGTATAATAGACTTCTCCTTTCCAAGTGTAATTCTTGTTTCCTCCTGTGGCCACAGTAACTTTACCATACCATTATCCAACATGTACATTCTTAGAACAAACAGCTATATGGTTCATGACACATTCTTCCTGCCAACCCTTTGGAAGACAACTGATTCTTGCTTAATCAAAAGCTTTCATTGAGCAAGACACTCCAAAAGACAGAGCTTTTCTATTCATCACATGTAATCCTCTCCTTGATCCAAAGAAACAGACTCATAAAATAACTAATAGATAGAAGAAGTTCTCTGTTCTACTTAACCAGCCATAAAAGCAGATACAGTTCACAAGATATTCTACCCTGCAGAAGCATGTATTAAAGTAATTAAACAAGAAGGCTATTAGACTGAGGTGGCTCTAATGCCTTGGCAGCTTGTGTAAGCAAACCCAAACCTAAGCTATAATAAATTCCTATAAATGCTCCAAGGTTAGGAAATAAAATCCTAAGAACAACCAATCACAAACAGCCATCTAGACTTTCCCACTTAAATGAGGTACCCACTTAAGCTATAGCCAATAAAATAATTTCCATGCTTTGCTTCTATGTCTGCTGTATAAAAAACACCTTTCCCCTAGCTCCTGTTGGTAGAGTGACCCTAACCACTTTTGTTTTGATGCTGCCTGATTCAAATCAATGTTAGTGATAGGGATAGAGTAGAATAATTAGTTTAAAAATCCCAATAGGGGATTAAAGACAGAAAGGAAATTTTAAGGGAGTTTGGGAAACTGTTGTAAGCTAATGACCACTCAAGAAAAGAATCCAATAACCTACTCTATCTTGAAGGAAGACCAGGTGCATTCAAGTTCCAGGCACACTCAAGCCACAAGTTAGTCCTGATAGTTAAAACACAAGACAATAGATATGGGGTCTGAATATTGTTACATGAAGCCAGGGAGTTAATGGTCCTTGAAGAAGAGCATTTCTGCATGTAGCCAAGATGGAATATAGGGGAAAGTGGAAAGAAACTAGATGAAAGGGGACATTATACCAAAACCTGAGATGAATAACCATTTTTTAGTATATGTTATCACCTTTCTGCTAAAATACATATGATTTCAATAGCGCCATGACAGTTCCAGCTAAACCACATAGGGTCAAAGGAGGAACTAATGATGTAAGCCTTGACATCTACCCAAGAATGATGAAGAAGGGGGTCTTCCCCCCCCACCCACTTTTTCTTTGATTATAAAAATGTAGCCCTCTTTGCTCTCAGGGCTGCACTCCCTTGCCTGCCCACTTGTATCTCTCACAAGCTTCCTATGCTAATAAACTCACTCTTTGCCTATCATTTTGCCTCACCCTGAAATCTTTCTGTGACGAGACAAAAGAACCTGAGCTTCAGTAAGTCCTGATACCAGGTGAGCAGTTTCAATTAAAAGACGTGGGTTTGAGTCCCCTCCTAAGTCAGGGATCATGGGTTCAAGTCCCAATCTGAGGTGTGACTGGATATGAGACTCATCCAAGAAAGAATGTGGCTTCATTAGCTCAAACAAATTCTTAGAAATTTTAATATGCCTCTGTTTACCTTTCAACACATGTATGTAAGTTTTGTTTTACTGAGTTTTTTCTATGCTATACAACAGTGAATTGTTTTATATATTGGTATTTTAAGTCATATGAAAATATAAAAAAAATATAATAAACAATAATGAGATGGAAGAGTTGGAATATTTTGAGTTTAGTTCCTATTTTGTAAATGCAAATAGCTGGAGGGGCGACTTCAAGATGGCGGAGGAGTAAGACGTGGAGATCACCTTCTTCCCCACAAATACATCAAAACCACGTCCACATGTGGAACAACTCCTACAGAACTCTACTGAATGCTGGCAGTAGACCTCAGACTCCCCAAAAGACACCCTGAGGTGACCTACACTCAGGGGCAGGGGCAAATCTCAAGCTGAACCCCCAGGAGCTGGGCGAACAAAGAAGAGAAAGGGAAACTTCTCCCAGGAGACTCAGGAGCAGCAGATAAAATCTCTACAGTCAACTAGATGTACCCTGCATCTGTGGAACACTTGAATAGACAATGAATCATCCAAAAATTGAGATGGTGGATTTGGGAGCAACAGTAGACTTGGGGTTTGCTTTCTGTATCCCATTTGTTTCTGGTTTTATGTTTATCTTAGTTTAGTATTTAGAGTTTATTATCATTGGTAGATTTGTTTATTGATTTGGTTGCTCTCTTCCTTTTATTTTTATAATATATATATTTTTTTCCTTTATCTCTTTTTGTGAGTGTGTATGTGTATACTTCTTTGTGTGATTTTGTCTGTATAGCTTTATTTTTGCCATTTGTCCTGGGGTTCTGACTGTCTTTTTTTTTTTTTAATATAGTTTTTAGCACTTTTTATCACTGGTGGCTCTGTTTTTGGTTTGGTTGCTCTCTTCTTTCTTTCTTTTTTTTATTACTTTTTAATTTTTTTATTTTTAATAACTGTTTTCTATTTTAATTATTTTATTTTATTTATTTTTCTTTCTTTCTTTTTTTTTTCCCCCCTTTTCTTCTGAGCCAAGGGGCTGACAGGGTATTGGTGCTCTGGCCAGGTGTGAGGCCTGAGCCACTGAGGTGGGAGAGCTGAGTTCAGGACATTGGTCCACCAGAGACCTCACGGCCACATGTAATATCAAACGGTGAAAGCTCTCCCAGAGATCTCCATCTCAATGCTAAGAAGCAGCTCCACTCAACGACCAGCAAGCTACAGAGCTGGACACCCTATGCCAAACAACTAGCAAGACAGGAACACAAACCCACCCATTAGCAGAAAGGCTGCCTAAAATCATAATAAGTTCACAGACACCCCCAAACAAACCACTGGACATGGTCGTGCCCCGCAGAAAGACAAGATCCAGTCTCATCCACCAGAACACAGGCACCAGTCCCTTCCACCAGGAAGCCTAAACAGCCCACTGAACCAACCTTAGCCACTGGGGACAGACACCAAAAACAACAGGAACTACAAACCTGTAGCCTGCGAAAAGGAGACACCAAACACAGTAAGTTAAGCAAAATGAGAAGACAGAGAAATACACAGCAGATGAAGGAGATGACTGAGCAAGGTAAAAACCCACCAGACCAATCAAATGAAGAGGAAATAGGCAGTCTACCTGAAAAAGAATTCAGAGTAATGATAGTAAAGATGATCCAAAATCTTGGAAATAGAATGGAGAAAATACAAGAAACATTTAACAAGGACCTAGAAGAACAAAAGAGCAAACAAAAAATGACAAACAAGACAATAAATAAAATTAAAAATTCTCTAGAAGGAATCAATAGCAGAATAACTGAGGCAGAAGAACGGATAAGTGACCTGGAAGATAAAATAGTGGAAATAACTACCAAAGAGCAGAATAAAGAAAAAAGAATCAAAAGAATTTAGGAAAATCTCAGAGACCTCCTGGACAACATTAAACACAACAACATTCCAATTATAGGGGTCCCAGAAGAATAAGAGGAAAAAAAAGGGACTGAGAAAATATTTGAAGAGATTATTGTTGAAAACTTCCCTAATATGGGTAAGGAAATAGTAAATCAAGTCCAGGGAGCACAAAGACTTCCATAAAGGATAAATCCAAGGAGAAACACGCCAGAACATATGTTAATCAAACTATCAGAAATTAAATACCAAGAAAAAATATTAAAAGCAGCAAGGGAAAGACAACAATTAACATACAAGGGAATCCCCATAAGGTTAACAGTTGATTTTTCAGACGAAACTTGGCAAGCCAGAAGGGAGTGGCAAGACATATTTAAAGCGATGAAAGGAAAAACCTACAACCAAGATTACTCTACCCAGCAAGGATCTCATTCAAATTTGATGGAGAAATTAAAACCTTTACAGACTAGCAAAAGCTAAGAGAATTCAGCACCATCAAACCAGCTCTGCAACAAATGCTAAAGGAACTTCTCTAGGCAGGAAACACAAGAGAAGGAAAAGACTTACAATAACAAACACAAAACAATTAAGAAAATGGTAATAGGAACACACTTTTCAACAGCTACCTTAAATGTAAAAGGATTAAATGCTCCAACCAAAAGACAAAGACTGGCTGAAACGATACAAAAACAAGACCTGTATATATGCTGTCTACAAGAGACCCACTTCAGACTTAGGGACACATACAGACTGAAAGTGAGGAGATGGAAAAACATATTCCATGCAAATGGAAATCGAAAGAAAGCTAAAGTAGCAATTCTCACATCAGACAAAATAGACATCAAAATAAAGACTATTACAAGAGACAAAGGAAGACGCTACACAATGATAAAGGGATTAATCCAAGAAGAAGATATAACAATTGTAAATACTTATGCACCCACCATAGGAGCACCTCAATATATAAGGCAAATACTAACAGCCATAAAAGGGGAAATCGACAGTAACACAGTAAGTGGGGGCCTTTAACACCCCACTTACACCAATGGACAGATCATCCAAAATGAAAATAAATAAGGAAACACAAGCTTTAAATGACACACTAAACAAGATGGACTTAATTGATATTTATAGGACATTCCATCCAAAAACAGCAGATTGCACTTTCCTCTCAAATGCTCATGGGACATTCTCCAGGATAGATCATCTCTTAGGTCACAAATCAAGCCTTGGTTAACTTAAGACAACTGAAATCGTATCAAGTATCTTTTCTGATTACAACGCTATGAGACTAGATATCAATTACAGGAAAAAATCTGTAAAAAATACATACAAACACATGGAGGCTAAACAATACACTACTGAATAACCAAGAGATCATGGAAGAAATCAAACAGGAAATCAAAAAATAACTAGAAACAAATGACCATGAAAACACGACAACCCAAAACCTATGGGATGCAGCAAAAGCAGTTCTAAGAGGGAAGTTTATAGCAATACAATCCTACCTCGAGAAACAAGAAACATCTCATATAAACAACCTAACCTTACACCTAAATCAAGCAAAGAAAGAAGGAAAAAAAAAAAAATCCCACAGTTGGAAGAAGGAAAGAAATCATAAAGATCAGATCAGAAAGAAATGAAAAAGAAATGATGGCAAAGATTGTTAAAACTAGAAGCTGGCTCTTTGATAATATAAACAAAATTGATAAACCATTAGCCAGACTCATCAAGAAAAAAAGGGAGAAGACTCAGATCAACAGAATTGGAAATGAAAAAGGAGAAGTAACAACTGACACTGCAGAAATACAAAGGATCATGACAGATTACTACAAGCAACTATGTGCCAACCAAATGGACAACTGGAAGAAATGGACAAATTGTTAGAAAAGCACAACCTTCTGAGACTGAACCACGAAGAAATAGAAAATATAAAGAGACCAATCACAAGCACTGAAATTGAAAATCTGATTAAAAATCTTCCAACAAACAAAAGCCCAGGGCCAGATGGCTTCATAGGCGAATTCTATCAAGCACTTAGAGAAGAGCTAAAATCTATCCTTCTGAAACTCTTCCAAAATATAGCAGAGGGAGGAACACTTCCAAACTTGTTCTATGAGGCCACCGTCACCCTGATACGAAAACCAGACAAAGATGCCACAAAAAAACTATGGGCCAATATCACTGATGAATATAGATGCAAAAATCCTCAACAGAACACTAGCAAAGAGAATCTAACACATTAAAAGTATCATACACCATGGTCAAGTGGGGTTTATCCCAGAGATGCAAGGATTCTTCAATATATGCAAATCAATGTGATAAATCATATTAACAGACTGAAGGAGAAAAACCACATGATCATCTCAGTAGATGCACAAAAAGCTTTTATTAAAATTCAACACCCATTTGTGACAAAAACCCTCCAGAAAGTAGGCATAGAGGGAACTTACCTCAACATGATAAAGGTCATATATGACAAACCCACAGCCAACATCATTCTCAATGGTGAAAAACTGAAACCATTTCCACTAAGATCAGGAACAAGACAAGGTTGCCCACTCTCACCAGTATTATTCAACATAGTTTTGTAAGTGTTAGCCACACCAATCAAAGAAGAAAAAGAAATAAAAGGAATCCAAATTGGAAAGAAGAAGTAGAGCTGTCACTGTTTGCAGATGACATGATACTATACATAGAGAATCCTAAAGATGCTACCAGAAAACTACTATAGCTAATCAATGAATTTGGTAAAGTGGCAGGATACAAAATTAATGCACAGAAATCTCTTGCATTCCTATACACTAATGATGCAAAACCTAAAAGAGAAATTGAGGAAACACTCCCATTTACCACTGCAACAAAAAGAATAAAATACCTAGGAATAAACCTACCTAAGGAGATAAAAAACCTGAAAGCAGAAAACTATAAGACACTGATGAAAGAAATTAAAAATGATACAAACAGAGGGAGAGATATACCATGTTCTTGGATTGGAAGAATGAACATTGTGTAAAAGACTATACTACCCAAAGCAATCTACAGATTCAATGCAATCCCTATCAAACTAATAATGGAATTTTTCACAGAGTCAGAACAAAAAATTTCACAATTTGTATGGAAACACAAAAGACCCCGAATAGCCACAGCAATCTTGAGAAAGAAAAACGGAGCTGGAGGAATCAGACTCCCTGACTTCAGACTATACTATAAAGCTGCAATAATCAAGACAGTATGGTACTGGCACAAAAACAGAAATATAGATCAATGGAACAGGATAGAAAGCTCAGAGATAAACACACGCACATATGGTCACCTTATCTTTGATAAAGGAGGCAAGGATATACAATGGAGAAATGGCAGCCTCTTCAGTAAGTGGTGCTGGAAAAACTGGACAGCTACATGTAAAAGAATGAAATCAGAACACTCATACACAAAAATACACATACACAAAATAAACTCAAAATGGATTAAACACTATTTGTGATGTTTAACAAAACATTACATACACCATACACAAAAATAAACTCAAAATGGATTAAAGACCTAAATGTAAGGCCAGACACTATAAAACTCTTAGAGGAAAACATTCGCAGAACACTAGATGACATAAATCACAGCAAGATCTTTTTTGACCCACCTCCTAGAGAAAGGGAAATAAAAACAAATATAAACAAATGCCTAATGAAACTTAAATGCTTTTACATCACAAAGGAAACCATAAACAAGACGAAAAGACAACCCTCAGAATGGGAGAAAATATTTGCAAACGAAGGAACTGACAAAGGATTAATCTCCAAAATTTACAAGCAGCTCATGCAGCTCAATATCAAAAAATACAAACAACCCAATCCAAGAATGGCCAGAAGACCTAAACAGACATTTCTCCAAAGAAGATATACAGATTGCCAACAAACACATGAAAGGATGCTCAACATCACTAATCATTAGAGAAATGCAAATCAAAACTACAATGAGGTATCACCTCACACCTGTCAGAATGGCCATCCTCAAAAAATCTGCAAACAATAAATGCTGGAGAGGGTGTGGAGAAAACGGAACACTCTTGCACTGTTGGTTGGAATGTAAATTGATACAGCCACTGTGGAGAACAGTATGGACGTTCCTCAAAAAGCTAAAAATTGTACTTCCATAAGACCCTACAGTCCCACTACTAGGCCTATACCCTGAGAAAACCATAATTCAAAAAGAGTCATGTACCACAATGTTCATTGCAGCTCTATGTACAATAGCCAAGACATGGAAGCAACCTAAGTGTCTGTCAACAGATGAATAGATAAAGAAGATGTGGCACATATATACAATGCAATATTACTCAGCCATAAAGAGAAACAATATTGAGTTATTTGTATTGAAATGGATGGACCTAGAGACTGTCATACAGAGTCAAGTAAGTCAGAAAGAGAAAAACAAATACCGTATGCTAATACATATATATGGAATTTAAAAAAAGAAAGGGTTCTGATGAATCCAGGGGCAGGACAGGAATAGAGACGCAGATGTAGGCAATGGACTTGAGGACACGGGAAGGGTAAGCTGGGACGAAGTGAGAGAGTGGCATGGACATAAATACACTACCAAATGTAAAATAGATAGCTAGTGGGAAGCAGCTGCATAGCACAGGGAGATCAGCTTGGTGCTTCGTAACCACCTAGAGGGGAGGGATAGGGAGGCGTGGAGGGAGAAGCAAGAGGGAGGATATATGGGGATATATGTATATGTATAGCTGATTTGCTTTTTTATAAAGCAGAAACTAACACACCATTGTAAAGCAATTATACTCCAATAAAGATGTTAAAAAAAAAAAAGCAAATAGCTGACAGAATTGACCAACTTAACAGACATAATGACAGGTTTGATTATTTCATCATCCAACTTCTATAATTACTAGGTGTATGTACACATTTCAAACTGGAGAGTAAGTTATACATGTGCTTGTCTTAATTAGAGGCAGGACTTTAACCCCCTGGAAAAAACTTCGTATATGGCTGAAGTTGCCAGAAGTCTGCGCATACAGCTTAGTGTTGTACATCACCTAAGACTATTTCTCCACTGATAAATCTCTTGGGCAGTTCCATTTAAAATGAATCTTTATTAGATGTGATAGGAAATGTAAAAAGCTATGAACAGTACTTAATCCATTCATGCCTGAGGGTTCTCTAAAAACCCATCCCCATCTACACAGAGTGAGTTTTTCTTTGTATAGCAAGCTAAATAAAGTAGACTAAAAGGTGGATTCCTTTTGGACATAGAAAGTTAGAATAAGGACATTCATTCCTAAAGCAAAGGGCAGTCACTGTGGAGTCAGACTGCGTTCTTTTCTCAGAGAACAAAATAAGGCAATCAAATAGCCTTCCTAGGCAAGAATATTCAGATAATTTGAATTTGACCTAAACATGTTTAGGATGTTTAAACTGACCTAAACATCCAAAATTCTAACGTGAATCTCTCAAATTTACACCTTCTTCCCTCTGAAAATTTTTAGAATTCAAAAGGAATATAAATGTTTATTTAAAAAATTAACTTTAAAATTTTAAAATAAAAGCAGATAGTCTATTTCTCAGCATAGAAAGGGCTGTTGGAAAAATAATTACACTTTTAAATACCAGTGATAACTTACTCAAAGGCCATAGCTCAAGAAAATTTTAACAAAGGAAGAGAGAAATTAACTTCATACTAAAATGCTTACCTCTTTATCTACAGACAGAAAAGGGAGGGGAAAAAAAAAATCACACCCTAGATCCATTAGGACCCTGAACAGCTGCAGGGCTGATCTGGTTTAACGAAAAAAAAAAAAAAATCATTAAAAACCAATATTAAATACCCTGACAGTAGAGACTAGGGAAGGAAGCATCCTAATAACAGTGAAGAAAGAGACAGCTAAAAAAAAATAAATTTGGTTTATACCTGTACCTGTGATTCCTAAATGAATAAGTACTTACATAGATGTATGTAGAACCACTTTCCTCTCTTCCTTTTTCTGTCTGCCTTTTTAAAAATCACATGCACTCTAATTTTAAAATTAGTAACTTAAATTTATTTCTGCCTCTATTTGTAACAGATGCCAGCTATCAGCTAAAAGGGAGATAACTATGTGGTAAAAAAATATAATTTTTCTTGACTTATTTCTTCAAAATGTGGTTATGATAAATATATAAAGGGAAATATGAAAAGGAAATAGAATATTACAAAAGATCATTGCAAAGATATAGAATCCAAAAGAACAAATGACTTAAAATTAGCTAGTATTACATTGGTAGATGACTAATTAATAAAATAATGAAATAGCCTATCATTACCCAGATATTTTTCCAAAAGTAAAAGATAATCTAAAGATAGATTTAAATGAAACGAAGAAAGAACAACAAAATCATGGGAAATCTATAATTTCTAATTAGATTCCCTGTATAACTTGTTACCAAGGGTTTTGTAGTATGTGGCTATAACTAATTATTCCTCAAGATTAAACTAAATTTAAATGAGAAAGGGAGCAATGCAGGGGAAGAAAATCTCCAACTTCATTCTAAGAATGATAAAAAATAGAAGAGGTGAGAATGAAAAGAAGTCTTCATTTGGTAAAATGACAAACATCTGATTTGTTCCAAACATTCTACCTCTTATCTTGCATAATCTAAATAAACTAAAGTGGTTGAATGTACATAGGCATCTCATTACGTAAGCTGTAATGACTTAATTTTTAAATCATAAGCATCTAATACTCTCTACCAAAGGAAAGCTTGTTATAGAGGCCTTCTTATTCTAATGTGATATTTTCCTCAGAACCACTTAAATATTCACTTTGAGTCAATATACTGACATAAACTTAGAAAATTAGTGCCTTGAATTCTGCTGCTAGGCATGTAGTTAATAACATAAATCTGTTTTACAGCAGAAAAATGAAGGCTCTGCATTTAAATGATAAATAGTTTCAGACTAAAACAAGAGAATAAAACAAGAAGCAAAATGCATCATGTGCATATACATTTCTATTTCACTTTGGGTAAACATAAAACTATTTTTATTAGCACTACAAAGATATTTAATAAAAAGTAAGAACTCAATGGCATAGCTATCTGGAAGACAACTAAGAGTAAGTTTTATAACTAAATTTATTACTTTTGGTTCATTTGTCCTATTAACAGGACCAAAATATAGCAAGAAGGATAATTTCTATTAAGAAGGAATGATTCTTCCCATAAAAAATAGTCACATATTCATGAAGATTAAAAGTTCTTAAATAGAGTCCATCTTCTGAATGTCTGTAAGCCTTAATTGGTACAAAAAGTTAAGATTTTCACTTAACCAATAAATAAGATACTCCAAAAACTATCTTTGAATAGAATTTCTACAATTAAGATATGGAAAATAGTCATCTTAATTGTTCTGTCTTATGTTCAACAATTCCATGCTAGCTTCCACAGGACTTCACAAATACAGAAAGCATGTGAAAATAATCTCACAAATCATACTTAATTTCATTCTTATATGGCAGAGATAATAAAGCATATTATCCTGGTTTTATGGATGAGGAAATTGACTTAAAGGAGGGAATTGACTTATTTGAGTCTTCAAAGAAAATAGAAAAATCACCACAAGTATCTGGAGGGTTCTATTAGCCCATATGGAGGCTTTGAACTAAAATACATTTAAATAGAATATAATCTCTGTGAGGGCAGGGACTTTGTTTTGTCCCATTATTGTATACCCAGCACCAGGGGTATACAATGCCAGGATCACAGTAGGTTCTTAATATTTGCTGACTATGGAAATGAGTAATAGAAGGCTTGAATTCTAACTAAAACAATTCTGAACACTTCCACTCATGGGACACTACTGTTTCCTACGTCAGGTTACTAAATATCACACATTATTGAGAGATATACAAACTTTGAGCTCCCTCCTAAACTAATCATCCTGTTTTAGAGCCTTCATAACGACTTAGCTGAACACAGAAATATCAGATGAACTAACTGAAGTCTGCAAACATCAGATGACGCAGCCAGCACTATGCTAGAGCACAAGATTTTACCTTAGGACAAAGACTCAGGTTGAGAACCAAGAGGTGCTCTGTGTGTGTGGAGCCGGGGGTGGGGGTGTGTGGGGGTGTGGGTGCGTGTTTTCAAGATGGAGAGAGGGGAGAGGAAAACGGTATCAAGAATATGTGCCTGCATCAGGAGAGAGAGAACTGAATAAGTGATATAACACCCAAGCTGCTTAAAAGGTATTCTTTAGTAGAGGACTTTAATATAAAAAGGACTATTTACTGACCCAGTCAGATCACCTATCTTTGCTCTAATTACTAATAAAGTCTACAACCTTGACTCTGATTAACTTTCTATTTTAACTAAATGTTGTAATATTTAACTATATTATATTATGAATTGGTAATTCTTACAAACATAAGGTATGAAATAAATGAACAGTCAAACTGTACATATTAATGCAAAGTGGGAGAAGAAACCCCTAAGACTGTGATGCTCTGTACATATTGCAAAGAAAACGATTAATGAAGGAGAAAGTATTTAAGCATATCAAATGCTGCTGAAAGGTCCTGTAAAATAAGAACAGTTCAATATTTACCAGATTTTTTAACAGAGAAGTTATGGCAGCTATGACAAAAAAAAGGTTTGGTGGAGTGGTAATGTGGGCAGAAGCACAATCTTCATGCAGGAATCTGAAAAAGAGTGCTTTTCTTAATCACAGATATGTAATGTGTAAGATAAATTTATAGAGATTCTTTTAAGGTAAGAAGATGATTCTGTACATATGTTTCAGTTCATGGTCTGGCCCATTAATGTTGCTTAACACTTCACAAAGATATGTATTTTGACATGGTTTTTCAAAATATGTTAGACCTTCACAATTCAAATAAAATTATAACTTTCCCCAGGCCTACAGTTCCATAGGAATTGTTCCTGATATGTCAAAGCTTGCTTGACACCAGAATCCTACATGTGAAACTATATCTAATGATCATCAGCTTCTCCGATGGCTTCAAACTGAGATTTGTCTATGTTAATTGACTTAGAGATATAAACTACATGTGCCATAAATAAATGTCTGACTTGAACAAAATTATGATAGGTTATACTAATTTTGTGTGGCATATTTGTATTTAATGATTCTTAAACACAGAATGTAAGTGTATATATAGTGGGAAAATTGTGAAAGCACAGGTACTATTCTTTCAAATAACTCTGTGGCACTGATTTCCAATTATTAAAAAATTACTTTAGAATATCAAATTAGTAGTAGTTAGAGGGAAGTGTCACATGGCTAAGTTGGGAATTTTCCCCTACACCTCATTTGTAATCTCACAAATTATTGATTACCTAGAGTACAGTTTAAATGTATTCTTGCTGTAAGACTGTTTAAAAGAACTGCATGGTTTTAAATAGGATCTGACATAATCATCACTGTGCAATAAGCCAGACAGTGTAATAAACTTACCCTGTTATTTCAAACAACCTTTAGAAAAAGTTTCATTAATCTTTTCTTAGGGGAAAAAAAGCAAAATAATATTTAAAGCTAACTAAATAAAAATGCTTAACTAAAACCATTCACCTTGCAAACTTCAAGAAAAAAAACTATCCCTGGATATTACATATTATATTCTACAGAATAATAACCTAAAATTGCTGTTAGCATAGTAATAAAAAAACCTTATGATGCATTGCATGGAGTTTTAAGGTCATGTTGGGAACATAAATCTTTCAGCTCTAAAATACATTATATGGGACCAGTGAACTTAGGTACTTTTGTACTTAGGTGCTTCGTAACAGACAAAGATAATTAGATGGATGTTAAATATCCTGTATACTTCTGATTAACCCAATATTCTTAAGAGACAGAAGAACAGAAAAGTGTTAACAATAAATATTATGAAATACTTTTCATATGAATATACGATCAAAATACATTGAAAATATATGTTTCTCTGTGTGTTAGTTATATTACGTTTTTCTATGAAAGTTTACAATTCATAAATCCAATAAGCAAAACACTGCACATTTCCTAAGTAGCTAAAAATTAAAAGGACATGGAATTAAGTGATACATATACTTAAAGAGATATGGTTCCCAAAGTTAAGAAGTTTACATTCAAACTCAGTATCATCTCTTACATATACTGAGAGGATCTAACATATACTAAAAATAGTTAATATTTAGAGCAATGATTTAAGTAAAATGCAACAGTGTATAAGTTAATAGAAAAAAATCAATGAATATACACATCTGAGAAATTAGAAATATAGTGAAGTAGAATATAGAAAAAATTCCAGGGGAAAAAGTCATAAGAGAAGAAAAAATTGTAAACAAGCATATAAGTAGGAGGTATAAAATACGTCATGATAGAAGGTAAAATACACATGTCAGTTTTCAAACAATAATTGTTAAATATCCACTTTTAAAAGATAAAGACTTCAAGATTTTATAATAAACAAAATCCAACTGCAACCCACATAGTAGCTGTGGATCCACTCTCCTCATTCCAACTTTTCTGCAAACACATCAAATTCATCTCTTTACTATTCAGAGTGTTCACTCTATCTCCTGTTTCCAATCTTAAATACAAAAATCTATCAAAGTGCTTAGCAAAACAAAGGATATTCCAATGATTACAACACATACACCCACACACAAAAGAACAACTGCTACACAAATGCATGTTGCTAATAAGGGTAACAACTAAAACAAAATAATCCAAAAAAGTTAAGAGTAAAAGGACTTCCTAGACAAAAATATTAGCATCTGATGGGTACCAGTCATGAAAAACTTGGCAATATATTTGAGAATTCTAAGAAGTTATTTAAGCCACTGATAAAGTAATTCCACTTCTAGAATTTATCATAAGTTTTAAATAATAATTGTGAAATGATAGAATGCCATCCAGTTATTAAAATTCATTTTGAAAAGAACATTTAATGGCTTAGAAAATATATACATAATATATTAAGTGGAAAAACTGAACTATATAAAACAATAAGTTAAATATATTTCCCACTTTGAAAAATATATGCATACATTATATATTATCTAACAATTTTACATATATAATATTATATAACCCATGTGGTTAACAGTATTATATAATAATAATATTCACAGAGAAAGTATAGACACACACACATAGAGCTGAGGAAAGAACTCTTAAAAAACTGAAATAACAGTGGTTATTTCTCAAAGAAAGGATTATCAGTGAATTTTACTTTCTTCTTCATGATTTGTAAGTTTTATAATTGTCCATAATTTTATGTTTATACAAGTAATGGAATATATACTCCATGTGTAAGCATAAAATTATTACTAAAAATACAGTTTCCAAGCACAAAAAACTAAAGTCTTTCCTAATTAATTCTAGGAAATTTATATACTTATGATAATAAAAATATAGCAATCTTATTTACTACAAAAAAAAATCAACAAATTGGCCCCTTATAAAAAAGTAACAGCAACAGCAACAACAACAACAACATGGCTCAAACTAACTTGGGAGCACAAATGTGGACTTAAACAAATTCAGCCAAACTTTTAAGAAACTGTTAAATCTTATCTGAGCTATTATTAAGTTAATACTGTCTCTCAGCTTCAGAGGTATCCTTCTGCTTTGCAAGCGCTAGGACTGGGCACTGTGAACCACGTTTTGGCTTTGCCAGTTGATTCCCTGTAAGGGTCTCAAAAGAAATTCTGAATAACTGGAAACACATCTGATGCCCCTGGATGGGAATACCGTAATCCATAATACTGATGGGATACTTTAATACAGTAAATGTGTCCATTTTCCCCGCATTCATCTATAATGTAAATTCAATTCTAATATATATACCAGCTCTATATTTTTAGGAAACTTAGTAAACTTATTCTAAAAAGTATAGGAAAGGATAACATTTCAAGAATATCTAAGTCATTTTTAAAAAAAAGAACCTAGAATTATGACTTCTCCTATTGATATTACAATACACTGTAATTCCACAGTAATAAATCTTAAAAACTAGCACAAAAGAGGCAAACGGATCATGAAACAGAATACGGTATTTAAAGATAGACCATGTTTACGTGGGAAGTAAACATCAAGTAATGAGTATATACAAAATCAAAGTGCAACAGATGGGCTATTCAATAGAAAAACTGGATCACTATATAAAAAACAAAACTGTATTTCTATGTGATCCCTTATAAGAAGGTTGATCCCCAAAGGCAACTGATCTAAATGTGAAAGGTTAAACTATAAAGTTAATATATAGTGTAAATAAATCTTTGTGATCTAGGGTTAGGGAAAGACTTCTTAACCAATAACCTAAAGCCCAGGACCAGATGGCTTCACAGGCGAACTCTATCAAACATTTAGAGAAGAGCTAACACCTATCCTTCTCAAACTCTTCCAAAATATAGCAGAGGGAGGAACACTCCCAAACTCGTTCTACGAGGCCACCATCACCCTGATACCAAAACCAGACAAGGATATCACAAAGAAAGAAAACTACAGGCCAATATCACTGATGAACATAGATGCAAAAATCCTCAACAAAATACTAGCAAACAGAATCCAACAGCACATTAAAAGGATCATACACCATGATCAAGTGGGGTTTATTCCAGGAATGCAAGGATTCTTCAATATATGCAAATCAATGTGATAAACCATATTAACAAATTGAAGGAGAAAAACCATATGATCATCTCAATAGATGCAGAGAAAGCTTTTGACAAAATTCAATACCCATTTATGATAAAAACCCTGCAGAAAGTAGGCACAGAGGGAACTCTCCTCAACATAATAAAGGCCATATATGACAAAACCACAGCCAACGTCGTCCTCAATGGTGAAAAACTGAAACCATTTCCACCACTAAGATCAGGAACAAGACAAGGTTGCCCACTCTCACCACTCTTATTCAACATAGTTTTGGAAGTTTTAGCCACAGCAATCAGAGAAGAAAAGGAAATAAAAGGAATCCAAATCGGAAAAGAAGTAAAGTTGTCACTGTTTGCAGATAACATGGAACTATACATAGAGAATCCTAAAGATGCTACCAGAAAACTACTAGAGCTAATCAATGAATTTGGTAAAGTAGCAGGATACAAAATTAATGCACAGAAATATCTGGCATTCCTATACACTAATGATAAAAATCTGAAAGTGAATTCAAGAAAACACTCCCATTTACCATTGCAACAAAAAGAATAAAATATCTAGGAATAAACCTACCTAAGGAGACAAAAGACCTGTATGCAGAAAATTATAAGACACTGATGAAAGAAATTAAAGATGATACAAATAGATGGAGAGATATACCATGTTCTTGGATTGGAAGAATCAACATTGTGAAAATGACTCTACTACCCAAAGCAATCTACAGATTCAATGCAATCCCTATCAAACTACCACTGGTATTTTTCACAGAACTAGAACAAAAAAATTTCACAATTTGTATGGAAACACAAAAGACCCCGAATAGCCAAAGCAATCTTGAGAACGAAAAATGGAGCTGGAGGAATCAGACTCCCTGACTTCAGACTATACTACAAAGCTACAGTAATCAAGACAGTATGGTACTGGCACAAAAACAGAAAGATAGATCAATGGAACAGGATAGAAAGCCCGGAGATAAACCCACGCACATATAAAGGAGGCAGGAATGTACAGTGGAGAAAAGACAGCCTCTTCAATAAGTGGTGCTGGGAAAACTGGACAGGTACATGTAAAAGTATGAGATTAGATCACTCCCGAACACCATACACAAAAGTAAACTCAAAATGGATTAAAGACCTAAATGTAAGGCCAGAAACTATCAAACTCTTAGAGGAAAACATAGGCAGAACACTCTATGACACAAATCACAGCAAGATCCTTTTTGACCCACCTCCTAGAGATACGGAAATAAAAACAAAAATAAACAAATGGGACCTAATGAAACTTCAAAGCTTTTGCACAGCAAAGGAAACCATAAACAAGACCAAAAGACAACCCTCAGAATGAGAGAAAATATTTGCAAATGAAGGAACTGACAAAGGATTAATCTCCAAAATTTATAAGCAGCTCATGCAGCTCAATAACAAAAAATCAAACAACCCAATCCAAAAATGGGCAGAAGACCTAAATAGACATTTCTCCAAAGAAGATATACAGACTGCCAACAAACACATGAAAGAATGCTCAACTTCTTTAATCATTAGAGAAATGCAGATCAAAACTACAATGAGATATCATCTCACACCAGTCAGAATGGCCATCATCAAAAAATCTAGAAACAATAAATGCTGGAGAGGGTGTGGAGAAAAGGGAACCCTCTTGCACTGTTGGTTGGAATGTAAATTGTTACAGCCACTGTGGAGAACAGTATGGAGGTTCCTTAAAAAACTACAAATAGAACTACCATATGACCCAGCAATCCCACTATTGGGCATATACCCTGCGAAAACCATAATTCAAAAAGAGTCATGTACCAAAATGTTCATTGCAGCTCTATTTACAATAGCCCGGAGATGGAAACAACCTAACTGTCCATCATCAGATGAATGGATAAAGAAGATGTGGCACATATATGCAATGGAATATTATTCAGCCATAAAAAGAAATGAAATTGAGCTATTTTTAATGAGGTGGATAGACCTAGAGTCTGTCATACAGAGTGAAGTAAGTCAGAAAGAGAAAGACAAATACCGTATGCTAACACATATATATGGAATTTAAGAAAAAAAAATGTCATGAAGAACCTAGGGGTAAGACAGGAATAAAGACACAGACCTACTAGAGAATGGACTTGAGGATATGGGGAAGGGGAAGGGTAATCTGTGACAAAGCGAGAGAGAGGCATGGAGATATATACACTACCAAATGTAAGGTAGATAGCTACTGGGAAGCAGCCGCATAGCACAGGGATATATCAGCTAGGTGCTTTGTGACCGCCTGGAGGGGTGGGATAGGGAGGGTGAGAGGGAGGGAGATGCAAGAGGGAAGAGATATGGGAACATATGTATATGTATAACTGATTCACTTTGTTATAAAGCAGAAACTAACACACCATTGTAAAGCAATTATACTCCAATAAAGATGTGAAAAAAAAACCCAATAACCTGAAGTACAAAATATAAAGTGAAAAACGGATGAATCTGATTACATCAAAAACAAGAATTCCTATTCACTAAAGGAGACCACGAACAAAATTGATAGATGACAGATTTGGATACGGTTTTTGCAGTGTTAAGAGCTATGAAGGAAAAATATCTAGACTACATAAAGAATTCTTACAAATAAATAATTAAAAAAAGAGAACCAGTAACCCCAATTTTAAAATACCTAAGGATATAGGATAATACCAACAAGTACACGAAAAGATTCAGAAACTCGTTAAAACTTAAAGAAACTGAAGTAGCACTGGAATAAAATTTTAGACTCATTAAGATTGACAAAAATGAAAAAGCTCTATCTTTTCAAGTACTGTCAAGATAGACGTAAGTAAGAAGCTTTATAAATTGTTGATGAGAGAGTAGACTCTTACAGCTATTATAGAGGGCAATCTTCTGGCAGTTAAATTGAGTATGCATATACATTATAACAAGTACATTTATACACACACTCACAAATACATAAACCCTAGAGAAATATGCAGCAGGCCTATAACTGGAAAAGTATAAGTATGTTCATCGTAGCATGATTTATAGTAACTGGAAGTTGGAGGTAATCACCACAGATAAGTAAACTATAATGGAACCAAACAGCAAAAAACTACATTCACAGCAATTAGTACTAAAAGAGTAAATGAACACCCAGCAACAAATACAGATTTTAAAATATAGGGCTGATAAAAAAAATAGTGAGGATCAAAATGAGATCTATAGTTTATGAAAACCAAAATAACATATTCACAAGACAATTTACATTGTCTAAAACCATATACAAATTAAAGGTTTTCTCCTCAAATACAACAGAATCACTGTCTATGGTAAAAGAAGAGGAATATGTATAGGAAATAGGATTAAATAAATAAAGAAAGAGAGGACTTGCATAGACTAAGGATGATAATGTGGCATTGAACTAATAAGTAGCCAGCAATAAGAGGCAGCCATGATTGGTCATTCCAGCCTCTAGAGGCACCTCTCTTCCAGAGAGTGAAAAGACTTAATAGGTCTCACATCTTTTACAGGAATAAACCAACCTAGGGATTTGGAGATCTGGGAGAGCACCACAGGAGAGAGCCACATGAAAAGTCTAATTCCTCCTAATCTCTGCAAATTTGGAAACAGGGTTGTGATATCTTGGGGATATAACGATATTATTTTGCCCAAAGCTAGAGGTTTGTATATACTGATTGCCACAGATGTTGTTTTTCACTTTACATAGACATATGTAAGAGAGATCACAGTTTAAACCATAGTATTTTTTCCACTACTTGATGTTTCGGCACATTTCTTCACTTTTATTTAACAAGGGAGACAACAGAAAGAACTCTACTGCATGACACATGATGAGTTTTCTGGAAATAAATTGTCTCCACTGTGGACACAGAAATACTCAAACATGTCTGGCAGTCTGCTGCACAATACAGAAGTCTTTCCACTGGATTTGTTGCAATAAGCTGTGAATACTGGTAGAGAATACCTCCAAAAGAAAGCAGAAAGACAATCTACAGTTGACCCAGTAACAAGGTCCTCAGCACTGGAAAGTTGGAAAGGAGAGTTTTTGAGTATAAATCCCAGAAATATTAAAAGTGGCCAAGGGTTTGCAAGGATTAAAGTTTGTGTGAGTGGGTGAGTTAGCCTAATTTGAATTTGCTTGTTGGTGTTCTATGTGGAGATGACAAATTAATGCAGCTATTACTAGATTCGTGATTAAGGTATAAAAACATCTTATTATTTTTTACTCTTCTGTTTCTGAATGAGTTTCAAATTATTCCAAAAAGTGCTCCTCAGTATTTCCTCCTTTATTATTTGTGTTTTTCATACACGTCTAATTTCTGTTCCTTGTCTTTGGCAAACCGCTACTGGAAATGACAAATTACAAAATGAGATTCAAAGGGCACATGCAGGTGACTGAACAAGTATAGTAGACTAGGGAGTGCAGGCATGGACCATGTTGCTTCTCTCTACATACAGCTGCTTCTGCCAGAATAAAGCTAATTTGCTTTTAACTAAAACGAGATATTTAAACTTAAAGATGAAGGGGATATTTTCTGCGACTCTTCACAATGGAATACAGAAAATTAATCTTAGGAATATTTGCCTGTGTTCTTACTAAATTCCCAATTATTTTGAGAATGGAAACTCTTTTGATCTGAAATATTGCTGAAGTACACTCAGAATGCTATCCTATCTAGTGAACCTTTTTCTAAAAGTGGATTTAGTATTAGGACTGGGAGCAGGTACCTATCCGAGCTAGAACAGAGGGAAGATCCTGTTATATTCTCCCTTCCACTGTACTACCCAATTCATTCTCTGTTCCCCAATTTACACTATATGTCACTTCAGTGTAACTTTCTTGCTTGAGAGATAATCAAATTTAAATTCTTCCTTGAATGACATTCAATGTGCTCCACGGTCTGACATTAATTCGCTTTAATTTCACTTCTTCCTTGTAGCAGATGCTGTCAGTACTCTGCCCATTTCCTCGGACCTTTCAGGATGCTTTAACAACTCTGTGCATGAGGGCTGCCATTTTATTCCTCAAAACTGCAAGTCTCTGTGTACACACGGGTCAGAAGTGCTAAGGAATTAACATCCCTAGGGGAAAAGCCCTCTAAAAATAACTCATGGAATATAGTGTATGAGACATGTTTTATATCATTTCCCTGAACGTCCCAGTGGGGTTAAGCTCCAGTTATCCATGGTATTAACTAGCTTAATAAAGCACCCTTTACTGCTGCCATCCTTTTTCTGTATCACTTTTCTTCCCTGACCCATGCTTCCTGCATCTACCAAATAAACTATCTGCACTCAAATTCTTACCTCAGCATCAGATCACAGGGGAACTGCACCTAAGCCAGTTGGTACAAAAAACAATCCTAGGAAGCAAGTAGTCCAGTAACTGGATTACTCACTAGCCAAATGGCAACAAGAATTCCAGTGCCGGTAATAAGTGAATAGTGATACCCCCTGGCATTCTGAAGTATCTCAATTACTAACATCCTTACCTGTGGTGAACTGCGATTTCATAGGTTGCATTGGTTTATGTAATATCTCCAGAATTTGAGAAAGATACACTGCAGTTGCAAAGGTAATTATAAAGGACAATGGTTACTGTTAAATACCATCAATGCATTGAAGGAAGAAAAATGACAAACTCAGCTCAGCCAACACCCAACTCCAACAGCCAACGTGGTGTGAAATCAAAGGCTTTTTAAAAAAAATAATAGTATTTATAGAGATACTAGTCTCCTGCAGCCAAAAGGTGTTAGGGATGCAAACCAAGCTCAGGACCTGACTGTGCTAGGTAGGAACCAAACTGCTGAGAAGGATGAATTTACAGCCTTGTTATATCTCTTACATAAAGTCAGGCATGGATAAATAGGGAAACCTCTAAGACCTAGAAGAGACATGGATGAAGATATTTGAGAACTTGAATTCCCAGACTTCCCTAAAGTCTTTGGGCCTGTAGAAATAGCTCATTCACCCTTGCAAAAGGACAACAGCCTCCCTTTGCCTGGGGGACATGCAGTGGCCTCACCTCAAGTAGATATCTGGCAAGACAAAGCCTACCCTCTTTAAAATCTCCCTCTCCACCTCCTTCAAGCTTCTAGGCTACAATTATAGTAAATTCTCAGTGTAACCCAATAGTGAAAACATTCTCCTTTCATTAGAAGGAAAGTGATTATTGATCAGGGTCTGCTTATGAAACTGTTTCCCTAGTTTCAATAAGAATGATAGGATTTTTGAATAGCAGAGGCCAGATGGTGACACTTAAATGTAACAGTGAAGGTGGATGTAATTGTTCTAATGCAAAAACGGGTAGCCAAGCTTGAAGGGCAACCAAGAGGCACTGACATACCAGGATCTGCAGCACTGACTAACAGATAACAATGATACCAGAAATGAGACAGATTAGAAACCAATGAGGGTACTGCTGAACTCACAAAACCAAAGATTTTGTGATGGTTCAAGACCAGGAGCCATCAAAGCTTATGTCAGAACTGACAATGAAGCCGTTATCCCAGACCACTATCTGCACTACAATAGTTCTCATATCCCCAGACCATCAACTTAAGAGCAAGCCAACTCCCTTCTAGGAAGGTACCCAAAATGTCAGAGGAGGTCACAAGCTCTGGGGAATTAACACACACTCCAAAGCAGTCCTTAACCAAAGGACTCTAGAGAACTGGTTTACAAACACAACAGCTCACTTGCCTCCAGGGGCAGGTAAATCCAAGGCACCTACCAAAGACATTTCTTTCACTTGAACCACTTTCTCAGGATTTATGTTTAGGTTTTGGGTTTCTGCAAACCATGCTATAGACAAAATGAAATAATTGTTTTGCTCCTTTCTCTTTTCCACCTATGTTTATCATTCCCTTCCCTAGTACTTCTCTACCCATCCAAATTCTATTCACACTTCAGGAAACTCTCAAATGCTACATATTAAATAAAGCTTCCCTAATTTCCCCAAGTACAGTTTTCCCCCATTTCATAAGCAATGTATTACTGAAAAAAATTAATATTCAAGACAACTGGATACACCTGTATGCAAAAGAATAAAGTTGGATCACTTCCTTCCTCTGCACGCAAAAATTAATGCAAAATGGCTCATAGATTTAAATGTAAGAGCTAAAGCTATACAAATCTTAAAAGAAAACATAGGAGTAAATCTTTGTGACTTTGGATTAGTCAATGGTTTCTTACATATGAAACTGAAGGAACAAGCTACAAAAGAAAACAAATAGATTACTTGGACTTCAAAATTAAAAAAATACTTCTGTGGTGCAAATGATATCATAAAGAAAATAAAAACCCACAGAATGGGAGGAACTATGTGTAAATAGTATACCTAATAAAGGACTTGTATCCAGTGTAAAGAACTCTTAAAACTAGACAACAAAAAGACAACCCAATTAAAAACTGGGCAAAGGATCAGAATAGAAATTTTTCCAAAGAAAATAGGCAAATAGCTAATAAGCACATGAAAAGCTCTCAGATCATTAATCATTAGGGAAACACAAATAAAAAACAAAATATGAATCAGCTTCACACCCACTAGATATATTATATGGCTAAAAACAAGATGACAGACAATAATCAATGTTGGTGAAAATGTGGAGAAACTGGAACCTTTATACAATGCTGGTGCAAATGTAAAGTGGCACAGAATAATTTGGCAGTTTTTCAAAATGTTAAACATAGAGCTACCATGTGATCTAGCAATTCTGTTCCTAGGTGTATACTCAAGAGAAAAGAAAACATACTGCCATACCAAAACTTATAAATGAATGTTCATAGCAGTACTATTATACTAACCAAAAGTGAAAATAAACTAAATATCTACCAACAGATGAAGGGAAAAAACGCAGTATAGCCACATAATTGAATAATATTTGACAATCAAAAGGAACAAATAAATGCTAAATGAAAACAAAAAAGAAATCCATGCTAAAACATGGATTAAATCTTTACAACGTTATGCTAAGTGAAAGAAGCCAGTCAAAAAACGTTACATATAATGTATTATTCCATTTACATGAAATGTCCAGAATAGGCAAATCTATAGGGGTAAAAAGTAGATTAATGCTTGCCTAGTGCTGGAGGTTGGGGTATGTTGAGGTGGGAGGGGTCTGGGGATGGGATGCTAATGAGTACAGAGTTTCCCTTTGGAATGATGGTTGCACAACTCTGAATATACTAAAGTCATTGAATTGTACATTTTAAATGAGTGAATTTTGTAGTATGTGAATTATATCTTTATTAATTATATAACATTTATTCATAAATATATTAAATAATAATATCAATCCCTTTCTCTGTTGTAAATCATGGCTGTATTATTTAAGACAGTCCATCTGCAAGTTGAATAATCTTAAGTAAAAAGATAGAATTTACTGGTTTCTATAGTACCTCAGAAAAGGAAGGCATAGAGCTAGTCACAGGGAAAAAAGGATTCCAAAACTCAAATGCTGTTAGAAATTTCAGTCCTACACTCTAGTGTTTATTTATTGGCTTTTGTCTGCCTTACAGTACATGGAGTTTGTTCATATAAAAGGTAAACATGGTGACAAGCAGTTCAGGGCTTAAATATTTTCTTACAACTTTTTCTTCTTAAATTTATACTTTGGGTTCTGTAGGCTTGTCTTCAAATCCCAAATCCATAATTTACAAGTTATGTGATCTGGAAGATTTATTTTTATCTTCAATTCATAATCAATGAAATAAAATTACCTTTCTTATCATAGGTTATTTCAATCATTTTATGAGAAAACACAAGTACAATGGATAGCATAATATCTAATATGGAGTATATGCTGAAAATATTGGTTTGTAATCTACAGGAAAGTCATCTAGGTTAATGAAGGGAGGTAAGTCCCTAACTTAATGGTTAGGAACTATATGGCAATCAGATATTCCTTTTCAGAAATTTGAACTAAGAAACATGGGATGTAGGTAGGGTGTGGGTGGGAGGACCAGTTATCATTCGGAACTAAATCTGAAAGTTTATTATATAGAGTGATCATAAAGACCATAAGAGCAATGCTGAAGTTGAGCTTATGAAGGAATTAGATACTGACAGTAACTAAAACCACAAGTTATTCCCACTATTTTGTTAAGTCTACATTCTTTCACTAGGTGATCTCAATCAGTGTGATGATTTTAAATATCATCCTCATATCAGTAATTTCCAAATTTGTATCTAGAGCTCTGACCTCTTCACTGAACTCCAAACTCCTATATACAACAGCCTGGTTTTTTTTTGTTTGTTTTTGAGGTATGCGGGCCTCTCACTGTTGTGGCCTCTCCCGTTGCGGAGCACAAGCTCCAGACGCGCAGGCTCAGCGGCCATGGCTCACGGGCCCAGCCGCTCCGCGGCATGTGGGATCTTCCCGGACCGGGGCACGAACCCGTGTCCCCTGCATCGGCAGGCAGACTCTCAACCACTGCGCCACCAGGGAAGTCCTACAACAGCCTTTTTGACATATTTACTTAGCTGTCTAACAGGCATCACAAAACATGGTTGCAACAGAACTCTTGATCCTCCCCCTCCACCCCTTTGCTCATCTGCCAGTCTTACCCATCTTAGTAAATGTAACCACAATCTACCAAGCAGTCAAGGCAATACTCTAGGAGTGATCCTTCAATTATTTTCCCCTCATATCTGACACATAATTCAACAGCTAGTCATACCAGCTTTACTTCGCAAACATATCCAACACACACTAATTTTTCTCCATCTGTGTTGCCAACAACTTAGTTCAAACAATCAGCTATTACTAGTTCTACTGCAACTGTCATCCAACTAGTAGTCCCTGCTTTTAGTCCTGCCCCTTCATGATCCATTTAGTGATCACAGTGGAGCAAAGGTGACCCTTTAAAAATAAAAGTAAGACAATCATTGGGGGAGACTCACCAATATGACTATGAAGACTGAATTTTAGCAACAGAAATAACAAATGAGTACTTCATGTTAATGTCCCATTATCAACCATCTCTCCCTCCAACAAATATATACAGTAAGAATTCCAGGCAAAAAGCCAGTACACAAAAAGCTTAATCATTCAAAGAAATACCATTACCAATATTAAAGTACTGCTCAATATTATTAACAGGATCTATTGCATGAGTATAACCATTGTGTTAAGACTTTACACACAAACCACCTTTAGTACTCACAAAAATCCTATGACGTAGGTAATATTATCTACATTTTACATATAAGGATGACTAAATCTTATGGAAGTTGGGTCACTTCCAAAGTGATCCACTTCCCAAGTCAGAGAACTAATAAAACAGCAGAACTGAAAATCAAAATCTTAAAAGGAAACACGATAGCGCATAATGAAGTAAGAGCCCAATATTCAATGAGCAGTTGAGTCACGCTGGAAAACAACAGAATACAGACCTATAAACTCCCACTGCTGAGATTTCAGAGACTCTCTTGAACTAGTTGCTAAGAGGCATAGCTTTACTACATTTTCTCTATTTCTTGTGATCTAATAGCTCAGTTCTGGGGGGAGATCCCATTCATGTACATCATTACAGATCTCTTTAAGTTAAATAATTAACAGAACTAAATTATTACTTTTTCCAGCCACCTTATTTTACTCAACTAATGAGAATTCTAATATAACTTGGTTATTTACTCCCAAGGATTCCACTATTTTCACAACTCCATTCAGTGCTATATTGACAGGAATTATAAGTGATTGAAATTTAATAACTTCTATTATTCTTTGCAGTTACAAGGTTCTCAAGTCTCTAATATATTCCCAATTACAGATTCTTTACATTGTGAAATAGAAATGTTTCATTAAAAGTAAGTAAAGCATGCTTCTGCATATATGAGAAGAGCTCCAGATATTTAGAGGCCCCATTTTACAACTTTATCTGGTTCAAATTTTCAAAATTAAATTGAGAACCTCTGTGTGCAATATGGTAATGTCCTTAGTCATCCAACATTGTCGTTACCTTTTCTCCTTTTTATATTCTTCACATACTCTGCAACTTCATAGATTTCTCTTCATTTTGGGTCCCGTGTTTTGACCCACCAATGCTACTGTTACCCAAATTCCTTTCAATGATTTCTTGTTATTTTCCAAATCACTCTGAACATTATTCCTGCTGTGTTCAATATACTTAAGCTAAGTCTGTAAGTATTTTACTTCATTCAATTTTTATTTTTCTCATCACTGTGATTCAAATTTTCTATAACTTCTAGTTTCTCTCCTGTACTGGGTTTGTTGTATTATCTGGACAACCCCCGCCCCCCGCTTTTTATTAAATTTCATTTTAATGCCTTAATTTTCCTGACAAATTAATTCATTCAGGTCTTTGTAAAATGTGTCTTCTAGCTTCCAGGAACCCCTCTTTGTGGAATTCTAAGCTGTTTACTTCACATAGCTTCTTTTCATTCCATAGTCATGGCATTCAACTAGAAGGAATGAAAATACCAACAGAGTCCATTTGGAATGAAAATACCAAACTTGATAGTTGCTTTCCAGCTTTGGGGTAAGTATTTGTATCCATTTGAATTATGCTGGGTTAGGAACAATCTAGTCAGTTAATGGGTCATAGCTATCTGGATATGCTTAAACTTTCTGATTCACTCATCAGGATTAGTTACTATTGCCTATGTAACAGTTATCAGTTTCTCAATAACCTTCCTGGACAGTGGAGAATGCAAAGGGAGAATTTTTTTCTAATTCCCATTCTCTAAGCCACTTCTCTGTATGAATGGGTTAGGAAGACACTTGTAAAGAGATTCATATGTACTGAACAATGTTCTAAAATGTTTCATGTTATTTTCACAAAATGGAATATTTTGCCATTTAGCAACCTTTTGACACTGACCTGCTGAAACACTTGCGCAGGAATGCAGAGGGTATATTTCCTACTGAATTTCCTACTGAATATTGATTCACGTAACAAGAAAAAGGCAATTGTCCTAAATAGTTTTATCCCTCAGAGCTACCAGCAAATGATTCTTCGGCTGATTTCTTCAAAGCATTTTTTTATATCACACAAACCACAGTTTGTATTTGCTCTTACTTGTAATACTTTTCAAGTGACTCCTATTTTTTAATTAAAATGCATTCATCTAAAAAGTTATTAGCATAATGTGTGAGTAGGTGGGAAATAATAGATTCAGTGACATGGATAATAAAATGAGTGTTTTTCATTACATATCTTTTTAAATCACAGAATTGTGTCTGTGAAGGTTAAAATAAAGATCATTTAATAAAAAGCACCAAGCTTGACCCCATTTAAAAAATTTCTGCCTGCTTCTGTAGATGCACTGTCATAATATTTTTTTAGATCATATACTCCTTTTTGCCATTAATCTTGAAATTTACCAAAAATGAGCTCAGAAAAGACTGGGAGTACTGATGCAAGTATTTAACATAACCAATTCTAACTTTCACAAAGTTAGTGGAAGTTCTTCATATACCTAAACTGTTTTCCTGTTGCCTCTTTGGAAATTATGCATTACTGAATACCTTAAAAATGTCCTGTATAGACATTGAAAAACCATAAACAGTATGAATAAATATCATCTATTCACATGTGTGAATAAAACTCATTAAAACACATGGAAACCTGAATAAATGTAAGGGATATAGCACGCCCATGGATAAAAACAATATTGGAAACACACATATGATCCATCTTTTTGAAGGGCACCTTGTAACACAAATCAAATTAAAAATGTATACCATCTGATATAGTATTTCTAGTCTCAGAAATATGTCTACAGAAATACAGCACAGGAATGTTTACTGAGCAGTTTTTCTAATGGTGAAAAATTAGAGACAAATGAAATATCTAAAATAGGTCAATGGATAAATTATAGCTGATCTATATTTTAGAATATATTACAGATGTTAATATAGCTCACTAATCATTCCAATAGTTCATTCAACAAATATTTATTAAGAACCTGTTATGTGCCAGACAGTGTTCTATTTAGGACATAAATCAGTGAAAATGTAAGACAAATTATTTGCTTTCATGGAACATTTATTAGGTGATAGCTTGTTTAAAAGAAAATAAATTTTAAAAGAAACATACAAAATATCAGTGGCGAAAAGTGCTACAGAGAAAAATAAAGTGAGGTGAGGTAAGGGAGCTGTGAGTGAATGAGGAAGTGTTCTTTTATAGGAGATAATCAAGCGATATTTGAAACCTAACAGGGGACAAAACAAGGAGAAGTCTGGGGGAAGCGCATTAAAAGAAGTGGAAATAGATCAAGCACAGCTTATCTGAGATCTGAAATAGATCTCAGATAAGCTGTGATCACTAAGACTTAAGCAGCCTATAGTGAGGATTCTGGCTTTTACTCTTTTAAGACTTCAAACGACTGGAAGGTTTTGCCAGGAGGAATGACAAGATCTGGCTTACATTTTAAGTGGGTCATTCTGGTTGCTGTCTGGATAATAGGCTGCAGAAGGCAATGAGGAAGAGACATCAGTTAAAATGCTACTGAAATAGTCTAAGTAAGAGGAGATAAAGCCTGGAATAGAATAGCAGCAGTAAATGTAATGATTCTAGATATATTTTCAGGTTGACCTGATAAGACTTGCTAATTATTTGGATATGGCATATAAAAGAAAGAGGAAATGGCAAGCATGAGATAGATTAGCACATGCTGATATAGAAGGTTGCCCATGATATATTGTCAAGTGTGATCAAAGAAATCTGCATTAAAATGTGTAGAACTGGATGATTTTTATTAAAAAAAAAGGAATGTTAAAGATAGATATCAAGTTTTAATAGCAGTTAACTCTAAGAAAGGAAGCAGAGTTAGAAATGTTCACATTTTACTTCATGGACTCTGGCATAATTCAAGTATTTTATTGCTAGTATGTAACATTTCTGTAATTTTAAAGCAATTTTAAAATTGCTTCCTCACTGGAAGAAAGAAGAGATAACATATATGAGTGTTTAAATTAAAAGTAAATGTAGTTCTGATAATTGACTTGTAATTTTCAATAATATAAATAATAAATGAATTTCCAAATACAATTTCTCAATAGATAGTGATTTAATAATTAGAAATGTAAATCTTATCCTTTATTTTTCAACAATATAAATACTAAATTTAATTTCCAAACACAATTTCTCATTTAAAAAAATAAAATATTTGATTGGCATATAGTAAAGCATGGTAAACCTAAGTTACATGGTATGGTGGAAAAACATAGGCTATGGAAAAATCCAGAAAACCCTGAGTTCAAATATTGACTCTGACATTGAGTAACAGTAAGTTTAGAAAACATATCTATATTATGTGATAGTCACCATGCTCCGTGGTGCTTATCAGGCTATTAAACAGAAGGCTCAGACCACATCTAGCTCATCCTCTTGTCTGGGCAGGTGTTTTGGGAGATGCTAAATGATGATGGTCTCTTCCCAGTATGGCGCGGAGCAATGAGACAAGCACCCAGCTTGGGTGATGAGAAAGGATTACATTTTCCAAGAGTCCTGCTGTCAGGATTAGGCCTACCCACCTTCCCTGCCCTAAGGTCAAACCAAGTAAACCATGGTTTCCTAGGTTTCTGAGAAACAGTAAGTAACCCTTCTCTTTAATTCCTATCTTTCTTCCTGCTTAGAGACTGTGCTATGTTTCACAACCACCCGAGGTCATAGAGATCCCTTCTTTCTCTGAATTGTTATAATTGTATGGACTATAATGCCAAGTTTGCATTTATAATATACACAGTGCATTTATAATATACTCATTGTTTTCTGTCCTTGTAAATAAAGTGTATGATATAAACTGGAAATTTCAATCAAAAGATGTGATTTTTACCCACGGCTTCAACACTTTGATTTGAGTAAATTTAAATTAGTTACTTAAACTTATGTAATCCTCAAGTTCTATATCTATAAAATAAAGAACATCACAGAGTTGATATGAGGATATTATATCTCCATAAGTGAAGATATTTGATAAACTATAAAGTAAGATATCATGTAAACAATTATGATAAGGTGATGACCTATAGAATATATACTCTATCATAATCCTCTTGATGTCAGATATTGTCTCTTCAATACCTGAAATCTCTCAGCAAAGAATTATGTGCCTTTTTGCTAGGAGTTATTAATAATTCAGTAGTTAGTAATGAGTACTTTGTAAATACGCTTGATATCTAATAATTTCATCTTCAATAAAATAAAATCAAGTTAAAAAATGCTTACTTTGTTTCCTTACATCGCTAATATGAGATAAGGCATATCAGAACAAAGAATTAAATCAAGTCATAGGTTAAAAGATATACCTTGTTCATGGATTAGAAGAACTAATACTGTTAAAGTGACCATACGACCCAAGGCAATCTATAGATTCAATGCAATCCCTATCAAAATACCAAGGGCATTTTTCATAAAACTAGAACAAATGATCTTAAAATTTGTATAGAAACCCAAAATACCCCAAAAGCAATCTTGAGAAAGAAGAACAGAACTGGAGGAATCACACTCTCTGGCTTTGGACTGTACTACAAAGCTACAGTAATCAAAACAGTGTGGTAATGGCACAAAGACAGACATATAAATCAATAGAGAGCCCAGAAATAAACCCACACACTTATGGTCAATTAATCTACAACAAAGGAGGCAAGAATATACAGTGGAGACAAGACAGTCTCTTCAATAAGTGGTCCTGGGAAAATAGAACAGCTACATGTAAAAGAATGAAATTTGAACATTCTGTAATACCATATACAAAAATAAACTCAAAATGAATTAAAGACCTAAACATAAGACCAGAAACCATAAAACTCCTAGAGAAAAACATAGGAAGAATATACTTTCACATAAATCATAGCAATATTTTTTAGATCTGTCTCCTAAAGCAAAGGAAGAAAAGCAAAAATAAACAAATATGACCTAATTAAGTTTCAAAAGCTTTTGCATAGAAAAGGAAACCATCAACAGACAAAAAGATAACCTATTAAATGGGAGAAAATATTTACAAATCATATGACTGATAAGAGGTTAATATACAAAAGATATAAACAGCTCATACAACTCAACATCAAAAACAAACAACCTGGGCTTCCCTGGTGGCGCAGTGGTTGAGAGTCCGCCTGCCGATGCAGGGGACACGGGTTCGTGCCCCGGTCTGGGAAGATCCCACATGCCGCGAAGCGGCTAGGCCCATGAGCCATGGCCGCTGAGCCTGCACGTCCAGAGCCTGTGCTCTGCAACGGGAGAGGCCACAACAGTGAGAGGCCCACGTATCGCAAAAAAAAAAAACCCAAAAAACAAAAAAAAACAACCTGATTAAAAAATGAGTAGAAGACCTGAATAGACTTTTCCAAAGAGGACATGCAGATGTCCAATAGGCATATGAAAAGATGTTCAACAGCATTAATCATCAGAGAAATGCAAGTTAAAACCACAGTGAGATATCACCTCACACATGTCAGAATAGCTATCATTAAAAAGAACACAAATAACAAGTGTTGGCAAGGATGTGAGAAAAGGGAACCCTCTACAGTGTTAGTGAGAATGTAAATTAGTGCAGCCACTGTGGAAAACAGTATGGAGGTTTCTCAAAACCTAAACATAGAACTAGCTTATGACCCAACAATTTCACTCCTGGGTATGTATCTAAAGAAAACAAAAACACTAATTCAAAAATATATATGAAAAAAAAAAAAAGATATATGCATCCCAATGTTCATAGAACATTATTTACAAGATCCAAGATATAGAAGCAACCTAAGTGTCCACCTATAGATGAATGGATAAAGGTGTGGTATGTACATACAATGGAGGAGAAAGATAGGGGTAGGAGATTAAGATGTACAAACTATTATGATTAAAATAAAGAAGCCACAAGGATGTATTGTACAACAGAGGGAATATAGCCAGTATTTTGTACTAACTATAAATGAAGTCTAAACTTTAAAAATTGTGAACCAACAACCAAAATTGTTGTACAACTGTAACTTAGGTAATACTGTACATCAACTATACTTCAATTTAAAAAAAAAGAGAACTATGCATTAAGCATCCTTTTGGCTCTTAAAACAAGTAATGCAGGATAGAAAAAGTAGATGTTATGGAACTACTATCTGATTATAAGACAAATATTGATCTTGCTGGAGAAAATCTTCCTTCAATCAGTTTCTCACTTATGTTTTTCTTGAAAATGAGATTTGAAGCACTGAAGCAATTAAAGAAAACAAATGAATTTTTTCACTGTCATAATGTCATTGGCAAAACAGTGACTATCAGTTATTAACTCAATAAAAAGAACAGCCAGGAAGTCAACACTAAAATATATTTCATAACTAAGAAAAAGTAAAAGAAGAAAAAATAAATGTTGGCTAAATTATAAGAAAATTATAATTAGGCATCACTACCTCTCTTAAAACACTAACTCCATTACAAAATGTTTTAATGTTTAATAATGAAAAACTAGCCAGACGTCAAAGATATTGGTAGAAAATTAATATATAACCATGGAGAATGGCAATTATGATGTGTGTAGCAACAATAGATATATAAAGTAATGAAAAGTGAATAAAGGTAAACTTGGATATGTACACTAAAACATTAATATTCAAAAATGATTTCACAGAATCAGGAGGCTTGAGAGTTGACAAATAATTAGCTATTAAGGAGTAAGGGTGTCTCTGGAAGATAATCTCTCATGAATAATGATGATTAGTTGTTACTGTTCAACTTCCATGTTCAGTTGTTTCAAATTTAAGAATCCAATTACCACATTTTTCCATGAACTAATATATTAAAACTGAGAAAAAGACACAGCCCTTGACTTCACAGAATTTCAGCTTCATGAGGGAGAGAGCCACAACTCACTATACCTCAGAACAGAACAGCAAGGGCAATAAGGATCATACCAGCATTGTGCACAGGGTATCATCAGGGCCCACGGTCAACAGTGACTATCTCTTGTCTAAGAGGTCCTAGGCTTCACATACCAGGCATGGCATCAGCATTTGAATTAGGGAGTGAGCTGTTTTAGCCACACCAAGAATTAGAAAATAAGAGACTCCCTAGTAGGTAGGTGAGTGCTGCACTAATTAGTTTACATTTTTTTTTTTTTTACTTAACCCTTAAAAAAATCTATAAAGTAGATAATATTATTTATTTTATAGATGAGGAAACTATATATGAAAGTACTAACTGTTCTGACTAAAGTCATACAGGTGTACACTTCTATTTTGGGGGGCAAGGAATATATGTAACTTATTAGAATAAGTTAGGAGTCTGTCGTAACTCCAATATCTGGCTTACACAACCTTTATTAGCCTTGGTCATATATGAGTGAGTTAGCTGCTCATTCAATTTGCCCAGGTGTGCACTTCAGACATTACAGGGTGAGTGAAGATTACTTCATTTCAAGGAACCCATCAGTTCTGGGGCTCCACACTATGCAGCACAGGTCTAGAAAGTTAAATAGGCTATTGGGGTGGATGGTAAGTATGGAATCAGATAATCTATTCAGGAGGCTAGTATATTAATCTGGGGAAAAGATGATGGTATCACGGACCAGAGTGGTTGCAAAAATGGTGTTAAAAGCAATCAAATTTTGAATATAGTTTTAAGGTAAAGCCACAGAAATTTGCTGTTAAATCAGTTATAAGGTTTGAGAAAAAGTGAGGTCAAATATAACTCAAATTTTTGTCTGGAGATACTGGAATGCTAGAATTTCCCTTTTATTAAACGGTGATGACTGTGGAAGAAGCAGATAGGTAAGGAGTTCAGATTTGGATATGTTACATAAGATGCCTGACAGACACCTAAGTTGAACAGGTGCCATTCTGGATATACAAGTCTGAGTGTAGAGAAGTCCAGGCTGAAATACAAATTCAGGATTCATAAACATATTGAAAGTCTTGAGACTGAATAAGACCACATCAAGAGTAACTGGCAATATAAGAGTCAAATTATTGATCCCTGGAGGAGAACCCAGAAAAATATAGAAGAAACAAATAAAGTGATGTTATGGAAGCCAAGTGATACAATTGTTTCAAAAAAGAGGTAGTTATTATACGTAATAAATGCATAAGTGTTGCTCATAAATCTAGTAAGGTGAAGGTTGAAAACCGACTTCTAAATTTCATAATGTAAGTGTTACAGGTGATCTTGAGTTGAGTTGCTCCAGTGGAACAGCTGGACAAAAGTCTAACTAGAGTGGTTTTGTAAGAGAAGATGGGGAGTACGGACAGCTCTTTCATGGAGAGGTAAAGGAGATAACATAATTTTTCAAGGAATTTTATAGAAAAATATATAATAGAGATAAACATATTGCAGCATATTTATATGCTGATATATATATATATAATATAATTGATGATGCATTAGAATAACAGTATTAATATAAGAGAATATAAATCAGGAACAGAAAAACTCTTCTTTCTTCTTTCAATGATAATTTCCAAAATCTTAAATTCAGTTTCTTTGTTTATCTCTTTCATTTTCATTTAATAGTTTAATTTTTACAGTTTCTTCTCTAGGAAAATACAGGCTGCTAGCCCATCTTTCAACTTTTAATATGATTATATGCATGTACACATACATGTGCATATATATACACATATCTGTTTGTGTGTATATACATATATACACACACACATATAAACACATACATATAGATGTAAATACAGTCTCTATTAGGGGACAAAATGAGAGGGTTGAACTAAATTATCTCTTAGTTCCCAGACTGTTTCTAAGGGACTATAATCCTTTCTTAACAGCTTCTTTGGAGATCTGCTTCATTCACTGGGAGCAGATGTTTGTAGAATTATTGCTTATGTTCACCTGTCACTATGAACTCCTGAAGCCGACCTATTTAGGACCATTTCTTTTTCATTGAAAAAAAAATGTGTTTAA
Organism: Monodon monoceros; assembly: GCF_005190385.1. NCBI lineage: Eukaryota > Metazoa > Chordata > Mammalia > Artiodactyla > Monodontidae > Monodon > Monodon monoceros. The sequence goes on along the minus strand of NW_021703767.1, from coordinate 44,754,884 downwards.
CACATTAATTCAAACTATATACTGATTAACAGGTTAATGAAGTTGGTTTTTCTCTATCTCAACCTGCTAGAGAATTCTGTTCATTGGCCCATTTTCCCCTTAAAAATTGCTGCCTTGTCTCTTTTCAGTTTTGCTGACGCACACTAAATTCTACAGAACTTTGAACAGCCATTTTGTCTCATAAAAAGCAAAGAATACTACATTATTTTTTACTTTATGTTAAAATGAGTCTGATAACTGGAACTTCAGTTTTATTGAATATTATTACTCAATGCAATATGAAAAACTTAGAATTTTATAGTACAATTTGGATCACCATTATAATTCTGTCCAATCAGCACTGTCTTAGGCCACTGAGAACAGAGAGTAGATGCATACATATTCCAAAGTTGCTTTACATTTTCCAGGCAGATGGACTCATAAATGCTTTTGAATTGGCACGTTAGGAACTGATGAACGTTAGGAACTGATGGTCTATTTTCAAATAAGTCAATAAAGCACTTTTTTGGCCAAGTACTGTTATTAAAATGCCTGACTTTGTACACTTGGTTCTATCAACAAACTTTCTAAGTAATTAAAGTGTGAAAACTTATTAGACCTCATAGGAGACAGAAATCTAAATGGTATATTAAGACATAATCACTTCTCTCAGGGAGTTTACACCTTAATGCTAGGGAAAGAAAAATAACAACAACAAAAATAAACTCCCTTGAAATAATAATTATAATACAAGGCAAATGTGATAAAGGCTATAAATCACATATAGATCACTGATTTTTCTATTAAAAAGTTAGCAAGAGAATTATAAACAATTAGATCCAAAAGTTTAGAAGTTCCAAAATTTAAGTAGATATGTAGATATATACTATTTTAACATTAGCTCTTATACACATGCAAAGATACTACTTTTTGTTTACTTACTACTTCAGAATTTAAAACGTCAGACTTTTGGTGGCAATGTAAATTGGTACAGCCACTATGGAGAACAGTATGGAGGTTCCTTAAAAAACTAAAAATAGAGCTACCATATGATCCAGCAATCCTACTCCTGGGCATATATCCAGAGAAAACTATAATTTAAAAAGATAAGTGCACCCCAATGGTCACTGCAGCACTATTTACAGCAGCCAAGACATGGAAGCAACCTAAATGGCCATCAACGGAGGAATGGATTAAGAAGATGTGGTACACACACACACACACACACACACACACACACACACACGAATATAACTCAGCCATAAAGAGGAATGAAACAATGCAATTTGCAGCAACTTCAATGTACCTAAAAAGTGTCATACTAAATGAAGTGAGACAGAGAAAGACAAATATCCTATGATATCACTTACATGTGGAATCTAAAAAAATGATATAAATGGACTTATTTACAAAACAGAAACAGACTCACAGACATAGAAAACAAACTTATGGTTACCAAAGGGGAAAGGTGGGGGGGTAGGGATAAATTAGAAATTTGGGATTAACATATACACACTACTATATACAAAATAATCAACAAGGACCTACTGTATAGCACAGGGTATTCTACTCAATATTCTGTAATAACCTATATGGGAAAAGAATCTTAAAAAGAATAGACATATGTATATGTATAACTGAATCACTTTGTTGTACACCTGAAACTAACACAGCATTGTAAATCAACTATACTCTCCAATATAAAATAAAAATTAAAAAAGTTTAAAATATCAAGAATATCACCTATTGCTTTTCTTAATCTTTTACTTAAAAATTAATTTATTAGTTCTTTCATTATGTTCCTATAGTCAAAGTTAATTTTTTTTCATTTTTCATGTTTATATATTTTGTTTATTGCTAGGCAATTATATCTTAAAAAATCTTGACTATTTTTTTAAAATACACTATTTACACTCATAATTATATTGTGCAATCTCTAGTCACAGAATTATTATCACCTCTCTTTTTATTGCAAAGTACTGCAATATTCTAAGTAGAGATTCATTATATTTTCAAAATATATAAAATCTGAAATTTAGGTTTTAAGACTAGTCTTAGGAAGAAAAAATGCCCCTTTAAGGTCATTTTGCTAATTCACTGACCTGTATCGCCGGCGTCTTCCCAGGTATAGATAATTAACAACATTATATAAATACTTATTACTTTTAAATTTTCACTTAAAATCAAGAGCAATAATATACATTTCCTTGAACCTGAATATAATTTTTAAAAATTATAGAAACTACCTTCTGCCATTTATGTAGTATACACAGAACTTGAAAAAGTTGATATAAATTTTATAATAATTTTTTTTTTTTTTTTTGCGGTACACAGGCCTCTCACTGCTGTGGCCTCTCCCGTTGCGGAGCACAGGCTCCAGATGCGCAGGCTCAGCGGCCATGGCTCACGGGCCCAGCCGCTCCGTGGCATGCGGGATCTTCCCGGACCAGGGCACGAACCCGTGTCCCCTGCATCGGCAGGCGGACTCTCAACCACTGTGCCACGAGGGAAGCCCAATTTTTATAATAATTTAACTTCATACTCTATCATTATAATGGATTAGTAACAGCTTGATTTTTTTAAGTTTGTATAAAACAGAACCATGACGTTTTCTAATTACCTATTTTACATGCTTTAGAACCATTACATTTCAAAAATATTTTTGAGAAGCCAGATGTTTGTCATTGATATTTTTTAAAAAATAACAATTAAGAAATAAAAGTTCAGTTCAAAGTAAGCATATGGACTTTTTAATGTACTTAACTTTGGGGTCTAAAAAGACAAACTCCCATAGAAAAAGAATCTTTCTACTTAAAAAATATGTTATTAATGAACATGTTGTTTTCCTAGAAACTTTTCCAACCTGGCTCCTATGGAGCTGCAGCATGTACATCCAGAGGAGAAGTAACATCAGGGTCTGGTGAGGAGGTCTCTTCAGTGCCTTCTTGAATTGTCCCCCCTTTTAGCAGTGTTGAAAATAGGTCTGGAAAAGCATAGGAAAGCTATATCAAATTTTCCTTAGGAGGTTTGTTCCGTACTGTTTTAGCAAATTTGCATGGTGAAGGTGTTCTATGGTATGACATTACGTATTCATTTTCACTAATGACTCTTCCTCTGTAAAATTAACAATATACTCAAGATAAATATATTTACATTGTAGTAACTCAAATCAAGTTATATTTGAAAATACGTATGTGTGAGTCAGATCAGAAGCATCCTTAGAACTATGCATACATAAAAATGATTTCTAAGAAAAGCTGCACTATTTAGAATGATATCTGTTATACAAAATGAAATATGATGCTTCTAGACAATCTAACTTTGATGTGCTATCTTTATAAGCTGAATTTCAAAGATATTTAAGTGTTGTATGCTCTTACACAGTCTGGAAAATATTAAATGCATTGTTTAATAGGGATAAATAAGAATTATTTCCATGTGCAATACATAGAATAGTTTTACATATATATGTTACATATATAATAGTTATATTATGTATGTGTTCACCAAAAATGAAAATATCGGTGATTACACTTCTAACCTTGAATGAAGAAAATTAAGATTATATGTTGGCAGGAAAATGCCACTCTCAATTTGTAAAAATGATCAGTGTAATTAGTTAAAGCAAAAAATATATTTAAATTTGATTTTTCCCCATTATTGACTATCTGACATCTAGTAAAACTGATGATTTAGTTATAGCTATTTTCTAAAATCCCTAACAATATTAATATGAGTATTGTCTTCAGGTTTAGTGAAAACGAACACAGTAAAAACTACTTAAAAGAAGAGAGGTTGCTAAAACAGTAACCATTAATCTAAATGCTCTTAGTGTTACGGTATCATTTAAACTTGTACAAAGCTTGGGTAGACATTGGAGAATCAATATTATTTGAATTCCAGTATAACGACTGAAAGTGAATATAAACTGTAAATGGTATCACCATTTTTCATAGTGCTAGTATATTAAAAACAAGTAATGAAGAAGACTCTTTCATAATGCTAGGAGCAAAAATATTTAAAGCTATCATATTTGAAGGACTTTTTTGCTAACTCATGTTTTCATATTTAGGATTGATAGTCCTTTAGAAAAAGACATTTGAACCATGTGATTATTTTATGGTACTTAATATGTTAAAACTTATTTCAATCTCATTTGCCCTCCTAATTGCCCATTCTTAAATTCATAACTTTAAAACTTCACTAATACTTGAAAACACTGTAAAGTAATATACATATTATAAATTAATTTTTGTAAATATTTCTATATCCACTTATCATATGACCATGATATAGTTACAGTACAATTATAGTTACTCAATATGTAGTTTGTTTAACAAAACACGAAATCAGTAGAAATATCTATCTGCTTGATGTACTTTGTCTTTCGATTATTCTAGAAATCTGCATTTGGTTATTTCAAAGCCACAGTTAAAAATTAATAAGGTATGCTGAAAAAATTATTTCTAAAAATCAAATGATCACTTATGAAAATGATAATTTACAACTAAGATTAGAAAACCCTAATGTGTTAACATAATTCCTTTAATAATGGCAGAATAAGGTAAAACCAAAATTAATCTTTAAGAATAAACTCTAAAAACACTCTTCATTTGAAGACTAAAGTTGAAAGAAAGGAAAATCTGACAGAAATTAATACTGACCCGCATGGGGGCTTCCCTGGTGGTGGAATGGTTAAGAATCCGCCTGCCAGGGCTCCCCTGGTGGCACAGTGGTTCGGAGTCCGCCTGCCGGTGCAGGGGACGCGGGTTCGTGCCCCGGTCCGGGAGGATCCCACATGCCGCTGAGCGGCTGGGCCCGTGAGACATGACCGCTGGGCCTGCGCGTCCGGGGCCTGTGCTCAGCGGCGGGAGAGGCCACAGCAGTGAGAGGCCCGCATACCGAAAAAAAATAAGAAGAAGAAGAATCTGCCTGCCAAAGCACGGGACACAGCTTCAAGCCCTGGTCCGGGAATATCCCACATGCGGTGGAGCAACTAAGCCCATGTGCCACAACTACTGAGCCTGCGCTCTGGAGCCCGCTAGCCACAACTACTGAGCCTGTGTGCCACAACTACTGAAGCCCGTGGGCCTAGAGCCCGTATTCTGCAACAAGAGAAGCCACCGCAATGAGCAGCCCACACACCGCAGCAAAGAGTAGCCCCTGCTCGCCGCAACTAGAGAAAGCCCGCGTGCAGCAACAAAGACCCAACACAGCCAAAAATAAATAAATAAAATAAATAAATTTTAAAAATAGATAAATAAAGACTATGTGGTTAAAAAAAAAATACGGACCCCCATGACATTTAAATTAAAAATCAGAATAGTCTAGGCAGTCAAAATGAAGTATTCTATTTACAGTCTTCTTTGTGCTTTAAGTATGTGCAAATTTATTTCCCCCATGGGAAAAAAATCATTAAAACAAGAAAATACATTTTATAATTTGAAAGCGAAACTCTATTAGTAACTTATTGTAGCATGAACAATACAATATTGTGGGGAAACCTATGGTTTAATGACAGAATCTTATAAGGAGAAGCTGTTCATCAACATGATACTGCAGACATTTAAAAAAATAATTTAATATTTAACAATCAAAAAACCTGTTGAATTAAAAGTGTGCATAGACACAAATGAAATCCTTCCAACTTATCTAAAAAATAAGAGTTCGTAAGAGTTCACAAGAGTTCATAAAAGATTCAGTGTTAAACATATATTTCAAATTTGAAGATGTCAAAGTCAAAATACACAGTAACAGTAAAATTAATTTGATTTTCATAAATTTCTGGCCAATGGGTTGTTACTTTGCACAAGCAAGCAGAATTTAAAAGACTAAAAAGAACAGATTTGGAAAGAAAAAAAAATAGAAGCAGGGAAAAAGTTTGTTGCTGAACAAAAAGACAGTCCAAGAGATAACTTTCCAAAGTTATGACACATAAACTAGGTATATTATACATGTGAAATTAGTGAAAACTTCATTTTTCATGATTTAGTAATTAAATATATGGTTCACAAGACACAGGTGCTATAACAGGAGAAAAATTGCAAATTCTTTTTCTCACTGAAAGATTACAACAAATAATTAGATAGACACGACACACATGTGTACTAGTTGATATTAGAAACAGTTTAAATGTTAAGTACCAAATTATTTCAGGCAATTTAAGGCAGTATCTTATAAGAGATGGAGTATAAACTGTAGCTTAAAGGAAGGGAGATGAAATTCTCTAAGCACACTGGATCCTTAAGTATGTACACGAGTAAACAAATGAAACAAGAGAATGATAGCAAGCTCATGAACACTGTTAATTATAAACATCATTATACAATAAAATAAATATCAATATAATTAGCTGGTTATTAAAGGGTTTTAACGTTCCCAGTGTGTGTCTAGATAGCTTAGAGGGCAACAGAGAATCAATATAAGACAACTGCTAGGGTTACATGGAGGGACTGAGGCCAAGCTGAATTTAAGAGTGCCACACTGAATAATTCTCCACATCAGCAGGTAGAAATGAGAAAACTACAATAACCAAAAAGGATTCCTTGGTAAAATAAATTTTGGAAAATCTGAGAAAATCAAATTTAAATACTTTGTGTATTTGTATTGTACTTCTTATTTCTATAATTGAAAAAATATTTCTGTCTTTAAAGCCTTATTTTAAATTAGGAATACCTACCAGCAATGGTATGCTCTATGCCCCCATTTTTGGTGAAACCATCATAAGACATCTCTCTCCAGTGTATACTTCAAATAACATTGGCCTACAGTAAAAAAAAATTGTACATGGCAATGGGAGAGGCTTAGGTTAGAAAAATGGCAAAGTTTTCTGCTGAGTTGCCACTGCAAATACTTGGAATCTCTCAGTAATTTCAAAATCTAACTGAGTGAACACAGTTTAACTTTAGTCATGGGTAGGAGTAAGAGAGATCAAAGTGCTTGCTAGTTTTGATATGCTTTCAGGGATACACAAAGCTAGGTCCTTAAGCCTTGGGCATGAAAGGACACCAGTCCATCTTCTCTCTTATGCTCATTAGGAGACTTCTGACAGGGTACAGCAATATTCCTGGAACCCTGGGGCTTTCCTACTCTAAATGTTCCATCCCAGAGTGATGACTCCAGTGCACTCTTAGTGAACTGCTTTTCTCACCTAAAAATAAAGCAAAACACTATTCTAGGATTAAACTTCATTTGGTTGTATGGCATGATATTAAAGATATTCAGAAGTGCCACCCCCAGAAAGAAATTAAAGTATAAACAATAATGTCTACATATAATATTAGCAGAAGGTGAACGTAACAAGAAGCCATGATAGGATGGCAACTAAGAGGAGGGAGGACACTTTGAAAACATAGCCCCACAGAGTCACAAAATAAATTTTACAAGATAAATAAAGCTTCATAGTCCTATGGTTTTAGCATTAGTTCTCTTAAAAGACTGTTGAAAAAACTATTCTGGGATATTTTCAGCTTCTGATAAAGGTAAAATAGCTTACGTTAGACTGTCTTCTGTTAATAAAAAGAATAAACTATGGAAATGACAGAGGATGAGAGAAATGGAAGAGACTTAGGGAGGCAGAAACTAAAGGAGATAAGATCCTTGAAAGAAAAGTATCACACTAGTGAAGTGTCACATTTTAGACACCTCATCTACATTGAGGGCACAACTCGGTCTATAATATAGAGGCTGAGGTGGCTAGAAAGGGATAGAAAGACCTCAAGCTGAAAGGTGCCATTTTATTGACCCCCACCCCCACCCCAATGAGGACAGATGTTGGACTTTCTGGCTTTCAGAGCAGCTGGAAATTGGGGGTGGAGGTGCAGTTGTGCAGAGCCAGAGAGCAAGGGAGTCCACAAACCGCATAATACACACCTCTCAAACCTTAGCTAACTCAAGCTGCTCTTGTTCTGGGCAAGACTATAAGCGGCCCAGAGGAAAAGAGCTGAAATCCTGAAAGAACTTAGTAGAGATTTTAACAGCTGCCCACCCCAAAGGAGGTTAAGTTTGTATCTCAAGTCCCAACAAATTCAGAGGCTTTATAAACACTCCAGCTTTCCAGTAAAATACCACAAAAGCCATGCCTTAGGAAGAAGGACCTTGTCTCCAGACTAAGGGACTATCTCCACAACTGAGTACAAAACCATAATAGACTGAAATAGCCCTAACAAAGCCTAAAACTAAGTCTCAAAAAAGTCAAGGTCTGTAATTTAAGTGCCTAATAGAAGAAAACTCAAAACTTTTAGAGAAAAATTACATTATCCAAAGTCTCTAAAATACAGTTGACTCTTGAACAATATGGGTTTGAACTGCACAGGTCCACTCATATGTGGATTTTTTTCAATAAACATACATATGCATTGTACTATGCCATTTATATAAGGGACTTGAGCATCTGTGGATATTGGTATGCTTGGGGACTCGTGGAACCAATCCCCCCAGATACTGAGGGATGAATATATATCATCCATAATGTCCAGTATACAATAAGAATTTAGTAAACATGAGAAGATACAGGAAAATATGACCCTGTATCAAGAGAAAAATCTGTCAGTTGAAACAAATATACAAACCAGATGTTGAACTTAGTAAAGAGGAGTTTAAAATAGTTATGATAAATCTATTAAAAAATCGATAAGAAAAGATGACCATAATGAATCAGGGGAGATATAAAAACTGCAAAACAAAACAAAGCAAAGCAACCAAGAAAAAAATCTGGACTTGAACAATGCAGTATCTGAAATAAAAAATCCAATGATAAGATTAAAAGCATATTGGATAAAACAGAGAAAAAGGATCACTGAACCTGAAACACAGGTTAACAGAAATCATCCACACCGAAGTATACAGAAAAAAAAAAAAAAGATTTTTAAAAAAGAAAAGAGAATAAAAGCTCAATGACCTGAGGGACAGTATGAAGTAGTCTTGCATACATGTTTTTGGAGTCCCAGATAGAGAGGGAAGAGAGATTGGGGCAGAAATAGTTTTTGAAAAAAGGATAACAAAAAATTTTCTAAATTTAATCATAGAGAAACCCATAGTTTCAGGAAGCTTAGTAAAGTCCTTGCAGGATAAATATAAAGAAAACTATAGCTTGTTTTTAATATTATGAACTTGGGAGATTTTAATTACAGACATCATTTGTTTGTTCAGAAAACTAATATATGAATTATTTTATAAATGGTTACAAAAGTAGTTAACTTGCTGGAAGAGTAATTTGTGCGGAATTAACAACAGCATTAAACTCTGAAAATTTTCAGAAATTTGAGTTATTTGAAAGTCTAGGGCACCAAATTGAAAAAATAATAATGACCTTAAAATACTCCTTGAAAAGTATAAATATTACAATTTACCAAGTGATATTCATGAGGTGGCTTCTATTTCTCCTTGTACATTTTATAAATACACCTTTTTTTTGCCATTTTCTCATTGAAATTTTATTTTATTATTTTTTAACATCTTTATTGGAGTATAATTGCTTTACAATGGTGTGTTAGTTTCTGCTTTATAACAAAGTGAATCAGCTATACATATACATATATCCCTATATCTCCTCCCTCTTGCATCTCCCTCCCACCCCTCTAGGTGGTCACAAAGCACCGAGCTGATCTCCTTATGCTATGTGGCTGCTTCCCACTAGCTATCTGTTTTACATTTGGTAGTGTATGTATGTCCATGACACTCTCTCACTTCGTCCCAGCTTACCCTTCCCCCTCTCCGTGTTCGTAAGTCCATACACTTTTAAAACATCATTGTTGATATTATGCTATTCCTCTTTTAGGACTGGTTGTAGATACTGCATTTTCTTTTTCTTGGTATGACAGAGTAGGATGAAGATATGGAATCTGTCTCATAGGATGAAATATTTAGCTAATGATCATTAAAATTTTATGAAGTATTGAGGTTCAAAGACACACACTGGAGACAGCTAAAAAGTGAGGGCCATGAAGAAGTTCTGAGAGCTAGTAAAAGGCATGATCAGACAATTTATGAAAAAGAACAACACCAATGGTCAATTCCAATAACCAACCAGCAAGCAAAGTATTACAAATCAAAATATTTTTAGTCCACTAAATTGGCTAATACAATAAAACCCAATATTAATGCTATATGTGAAGTTCCATAAAAACAACTGAATAAAATGTGGGTTTGCTTGGTGAGCAAGGGTGAGCTTGCTGTATATATGGGAACCATTTGCCATGGTTATATATGTAATATCCGTATTTGCATTATTTCAAGCAACCTTACTTATCTCACACTATTTAAAAAAAAAACTTACTAGCTTTGGTAAAGCAGATTCATATATGGTGCTGATGGAAGTGTAATTATTAATTTCAGGTTCACTATTTCCCAAGTAATTTTTGTCATAGTCATGAAAAAAGCACATAAAAACCTCTGCCTTTGTAAAACTTACTTCTAGCCGTGAGTGGTATCAAAAGTCTTACAATTTTGCAGCTTATGCGGATGTAAATAAAATTTATTTTTAAGGCTTAGTGAGGAAAATACTTTAAATTATTATTGATCCTTATGGAGTTCAAGCTGTTGGCTGTAGAACCTTATTTTGCAAAAGTTCTTCCCTTGAAAATATCACTTGCATAAATTCTGAAGTTATAACTGCTTCAAGAAAACCCAAACTAGCAGACAAGGTTGTGTGTTTGTGTGAATGTGTGTGTGTGTGTTCAGGTGGCGAAAGGAATATGCCATAATTTTCTGATATTTGTAAAAAAATAGTAGGTAAATTGATTTTTGATATAAGAAATCTTAAACTTGTTTGTTTTCCACATTAAAATAATGTCTCACCATGACTCTAGAGCTTTTTAAATCAATTATTATAAAAATTATTGTCATAAAATACCATAGAAATAAAGCTATTTCTTACAAATAATGACAACTGTTGTCTGGTCATTTCCTGTTCTGTGTTAAGATGATCATCACAGTATTGTTTATGGTAGTCCAAAATAGAAACAAATATCTATACTCTCTCCCCTCTCTGACTCCTCAATCCATAGCTAGATGGCTGTTTCACATACTTAACTTTCCTCCAATTTCAGTCTAAAATTTATAGTCATACACTTACTCTGTATCCCTATAATTTCACACTAAATTCCTCTTTTCCCAAAAAACTTTCATATGTCCTAAACTGCCTCAACTTCCAATGATCTGTAACTTGATCCTGAACAGTTCCTGTTTTCCCACTTCTTGCCAGGTGCTAATAAAACTGTAGAATTACAAGAGAATTCTGTTATAAAGTGAGTAATTTCATTTGGAGAAATCTGAAAATTGAAGTAGAGGTAGGGGAAGCTAGATGTTTGTGGCAAAGTGTGCATTCTAAAAGTATAAAAAATAAACTGAAGTTTTTAAAAACACCTTTAACTAAAGAAATGCACTAATAGGTGAAGAGAAAATAAAGGTCTACAACTTTGGAAACTTGGAGTTAAAATAATTATCCTTAGTAGAAGGGAGATGCACTAAGGCAATTTAACTTCCTTCTAAATACTGCAGATTAATCCTATTGAACATTCATTTTTTCATTATCTATAATTCATGTGGTTTATGTAATGCGAAAAATGTTAAATACTAGGGAAAATAGTTCTCTCTTAGAGGCTTTTGATAAATAAATAAAAAGCAAAAAGTAGGCTGGATAACTGAAGTGTATTCTGTAATAGTTTTTTAGCTATTTTGTTTTGAAAATTTTCTCCCCAAACAGGAAAAAATACAGGAGGATATAAAGTTCGATGAGCTGTACCACTTAAATTTAATTACAAGTATCATATATTTTTAGCATTTTAATTTTTTAAAGTAAATCTCATAACACTTTAATTATAAATACTCTTTGAAAAATAAAGACAGTTTTCTACATAACTATTATCATATCTAATAAAACTGACAGTGATTCTTTAATATTATCTAAAAATATAGTCCATTTTCAAATTTACCTATATATCCAATCAAGGTCAACATCTTGCACTTGGCTATGTCTCTCTTTTTTAACCTGAACAATTCTTTTCCCCAATTATTTCATCTAGTGATTTTAATATCCTTTGACAACCTTTGCTGAATTAATTATTCCATTAGGTTTTGAAAAATGGTGATTTTCTAATTCTATTACTTCTTTATTTAGTAGGAGGAATTTTTCTATAATGAAAAACTGTCCCTCATGAACTAAGGCCATCCGGTTACCCAGAAATAGAGTTCCTACTGGAAAATGAATATAAATGCTTAATTCTTTTCTTTAATTACAAATATCCTAAGTAAGGATTTGGTATAATAGCTATCATAAAATATAAGGCTCTTTCTTTTATGCTTTCTCTCTCTCTCTCCCTCTCTCTCATATCAAGGTAGATGGAAGGATATTAATATCCTTAATATATTTCAATCAACTTCACTCATTATTCTTTATGACACAAATCTTCACAACCTTGGCCAACAGAAGCTCCATCAAATTGGCTTCTATGTTATCACAAATATACACACAGTGCACTAGAAGTTATGACTTTTCAATGAATTTCAAAATCACTTCTGAAATTTAATTTATTTAGTACTGTTTAGTTATTCTAATTTAAGAGCTATATAAAGGCGTTGAGAGATTAGCCATTGTCAATTCATGACAATCATGAATATTTTAACAACATATATTAGGAGAAAAACATCATAAAATGCATGATGTAAAAAAATGGCATGTTTTATTTTCTGGAGATTTTTTTTAAATTTTTAAAATTTAACCAAACATAATAAATATATTTGAAAAAATAAGATAATAAATACAAAAAGTAAACATACAGTGATTTATATAGTTAATTAGTATGTTCCTCTATTTATATATGATCTGGAAAAAAGTACTTACTAATTTTCAATTATCATATGATTTATCACCTTTAGAAAGTAACATGTTCTCACTGTAGTGCTAATCATAAAGAAAATTAAAATCACATATAAAAACAACACGGTTGAGTTTTTATTATATATATTTTCCTAACTATTCTTCTAGATAAAGTTCTATGTATAATCCTTAGTTTTAAAGTAAAACATAATTAGTCTAAACAAAGACAGTATTGTTGGATATCTGCATGAGACTTAACTTCTTTTTCTTATACAGGTAATTAATGGCCTTAAAGAATTCTGGGCAGAAGCTGGCTTGAAGTTAATGCCTTTTCGTAATCCATAAAATTTTGTACTAAATAAAACTTCCTCTTAAAGGCTACATAAACCTGTACCTCAAATACTATTCAAAAATGGAACAAATTACTTTTATTCCATGATGTATGTAAATTTTAATTATTTCAGTTTTCATTGCAGAGAACAAAAAATTTTATTAAGTTGAAGCTATTTTATGGACTTATTTTTATAAATGGGGGTGGGGGACTTCCCCAAAACATACAAAAATACAGGCATCCTAAAATTTATATACATACTGAAATACAATGTATTATAGACACACATACACACAATCATAAAGAAAACTATATAGGAAGTCCTCCCTAAAGGTTTCTGGAATAATGAAATTGCAAAAAAAAAAAAAAAATGCTGCACATCAACACGAGGATAGTTTATCTAAATGGAAATATGTTCGCACGTTTATTTTTGTAAATAGAACTTAATTAACCAAGAGAAGTTTGACACTAAACTTTTAAAAACTCCTGAAGAGCAGGTCTTTGGCATTCCATAGGCATTCAGTAAATATACTGTGAATTGAATAAATGAAGGCATGTTTTCATTGTGTTTAATGTTTTCTGCTACATTCTCTACACTGTAGTGTAATGAAAGGAGATTTTTCTAATTTATCTAATAAGTAGATGAAAATTATACCATTAAATTCTTTGCACTTTTCCCATCAATTTGGTTTTATTTTAAAGTGTAAATTTAAAAATCTTTCGTTGTAGGAAGACACGTCACTGATAACGAAAATTCACATAAACACAAAATATTCTGTTAAGTTTTTAAAATATTTTTCTCTACCAACAATTTATTGTGATGAGAACACAAGATAAAATCAACTTCTGTTGCCTTTTCCCTTGTTTCTTAATTTGTAATGCAAGTATTTTGATTGGAGCTTAGGATATGTATCTTTGCCTACTGTTAGATCATGTGCTCTCCTGTTGATTTTGTTTCCTTATGATTTTAGCTTTTATATGTGCTACTACAAAAATTTATTTTTTAGTGATTATTTGAATCAAATGGCAGAGGAACTGGCAAAGGAGAACTTCACAAATTACAGATCTACACTCAGAAATGTACTATGATTTTATGCAGTCCCTGTATTCTATGAAGTAGGATAATACTTGAACAAAATAGTATGGAAAATGAAGAAAAAATATCCACACTGTACTTATCAGCACGAAGAGCTTGAAGCAAAGTGATTTGTCAAATGAAGAAATATTAAGAAAATTATTATTAGAGATGGACACACATTTCTACTTTAGCTAAAGGCATAGGCTTTTAGATCTACAGTCAATTTTAAACCCTGCCTCAGTAGACTGAAAAAAGATAGTTTCTCTTATTGAAATAGGCATAAATATAAAAAAAAATTCCCTAAAGCTAAATTAAATGAAGTGCCTAAATGAGTCATCTTAAAGCAAGAGACAAAATTCCTTTGTAGATAATATTAATGTACTTTTATGAATTTCTGTGAAATCTATTCTCCTGTCACAAACTTTAATTGAATTCTTCCTAAAACTTCTTTTATTATGTATTTTATGTATAGATGTGTAAATTTACTCCTTGCTCTCAAATCTGAATCTAGGAGCTTTTGTCATTCCCGAAAAGACTCTCTAATTTTGAAGTTCAGATCCTTCTTCATACTTTCCCTAGCTTGCATACTAGTATTCTAATGTGCTATTTACTGCTGATATTAATGTAAAAAATACAACATATCCTTAAGCCTTGCAAAGAGTAGGCATTTTTTTCAATTACACAATTACTAAAAATGACTATAGTCTACTGTTGTCCATATCTTATTTATGAATAATATAGTATAATGAATGAGGGATAACTTAGATTTGGTTTATGTTAACTATAAAATGTGCCTGCTTATGTTAAGAAATTGTGACATGGATATTTTATTAAAGTAATATTTCCTTATTTATTTACTTAATTTACTTCAAAAATTAATTCAAGAACACAGTAAATTCATTAAGTAGTGTTACAGAAAAGAAACCCTTTTGCCCCCATAGAAACTTGTTTATTAACCAGAAAATTAAGTATATAAGAATGTGAAATAAATAATGAATCAAAACTCATATATTAGGGACTTCCCTGGTGGTCCAGTGGTTAAGACTCCACGCTCCCAAAGCTTGGGGCCCAGGTTCCATCCCTGGTCAGGAGACTAGATCCCACATGCATGCCGCAACTAAGAGTCCACATGCCGCAACTAAAAGATCCCACATGCCTCAATGAAGATGCTGAACGCAGCAACGAAGATCCCACATACCACAGCTAAGACCCGGTGCAGCCAAATAAAATAAATATTTTTAAAATTCATAGTATGCTTTCAAATCACTACAATTCGTTTTTGGTTATCCCTCATATATAAGCTGGAATCTAAACATTTTTCAAAACAAATAAGAAATATTACTAACTGTTCATACAATTAGAATAATGACTTGTAAAACAAATTGAGGTAAACCCTCTCTGAAAATGCTAAATAATTTTGAAAGCGCTATTTCATAAAATCGACAACTCTATAAAATAGTAAGAGTTCTGCTGAACTCTATAAAATAATCAATTATTTTTTAAGATTTCAAAATAGTTAACTAACTTCCTACTTTCCTCTGGTACAGACAGCATAACATATCATAAGTGATACAATAATAAGCAATTTATAGTTTTATATCTAGAAACATTTTTTTTTCCAGTAGGGTAGAACTGAAATGGCATTCCCTTGTCATTTGCTTTATAAGCTCAAACATTAACTTTCTTGATGGGAGCCTGTATAAAAGGCTCCGTTCCTGTATAAAATCTCTTTGACAAGAATTACTACAACATGTTTGGACTAAGTTATTTCTAGATTCCATAAATATCTCTCAATCATCTGTTTTTTAAAAATTAGATTGGTATCTTCCTCCATGTTTTATACACACTTCAAACCCATGTTTGAAATGTGAAATATATATTTAATTTCACTAAAAGAAGATTAAAGCCAAATATAATTTACTTAAAATACTATTAAAACACAATTTCAAAAAGCATTATAAAGTCAAGTCCCATAGTCGAAAACTGTAAACAAAATAATTTTTAATGTATTTCCTACTCATGTTCTTGTTGCCTTGCATGCTGCCTTCCATCACTGAAAGAACTGCAATGTGAAATTCTAGCCATCAGGCAGTGCCTTCATATATTAACTATTACTGACAGTACAATTTCTCATAATTTATTAGAGCACAACTTTTGAAATCTTAAAGCTAAGGATTTAAAAGGATACCTTTTCATGTTTTAATAACATTAGACTATAAAAGTTTAATATGAAAAATTTAAATGTAATTTTATCCAATTGGAAAAGTGGAGCATTTGTTGATTTTGCCTTCAAAACATATTTTAACCTCTAGCATATTTGTAAATTTAGTGTTAATTACCTATCCATAAATCATAATTTTTTGTGCTCCAACCTCTACGCACTGCAAATATCAACCATGATTGTACCTTCAGAATACTTTAGTGGGCCTTGACTGTAGAGATGGGCAGAGGGGCAGAAGGGCAGAAGGAGAGGGAGAAAGAGGAAGGGGAAGGGGAGAGGGAAGAGGGAGGAGGAGAGAAGATAGAAAAAAGTAAAATAGGAAATAGTAAGGATACATATCATTTTTATGATTTTCTAAATATAGATTTGTATGTGTGCAATGTAAATATTTTTCTATCTATGGCATAAAAAACTTTGAAAAGATATATATGTAGGAGAATTAGAGTATGTTAGAAAAACAGTTCTTTAGCTGTGATTATAAAATTGAAGACTATTAATGGTACTGTAGTGATTCACAAATATTAAATCGTCCACATTTTTGTAGATTACTAAGCATTAGACTACAGTCAATCAATAAAACATACTAAGTTCTTATTTTGTAAATTTCATTAAGTTATTAAAATTGGGTCTTTGCAATTTGGGGGCTTCTTGTATTTCTTGATTGTCCAGTATTTTGAACTCATTGACCCTCTGTTCTGGAAGCCTACAGTAATAATAATAATGGTCTCTTCAGGTAGTAAGTAATAAGTCTTTTAATCAAAAGGGCAGTCTTCTATGCATTCTGCCATATTAGACCCAGTTTACTTCCCACCACTTGAGGACAGTGCTTTCACTCTCCTACTCATTACTCATTGCATACTGGAGGCCCTATCTCTTTTGTTCTTCCTATGGTTCACTGTTTTCCCTATGACCCCTTCAAGACTATTATATACATTGTTTGTTTCCTCAGACCTTCAGTAAACACAGAAGGATATTTATTAACCTATCAAGTAATGCCAACAATGCTACTATGTCATATTACCAAAAGTAGCAACGATGATACAAAAAAGGAAAAAGCTTAAAAGAGGATGCCAAATACTCCCTGCATTTATTATTATGAGAATTATCATTTATGCTTTTATTTCTTTATCTTCTGCACAGGTTAATATCAACATTTCTCTCTATCTCCAGTAAGACACTTGTTTACAAACAACTGATATAGATCGGTTCCCTAAGACTGCTCTCAAGCTTCCAAATCAAAAAGTAAATTTAATTATGCCTTTTAGGTAACCCTGGAACCAAGAAGTTCAAATATGTGTACATCATTCTTTACCCATCCACAAATATGGATAGTTCTATTCTCCATCTTCTCTTTCTTTAGGACTTGAATACTTCATAACATTTTCAGGACTCAATTAACAGCATTTTAAGTCGTAAATTATTAAAAGCATGACATATATCTAAAACCACATTGAAATACAAAGCATCTATAAAATTTTAATTTATTGAAGGCCTGTATTTCACCACTTGCATCTCTAGAATCCCACAAACCTACATACACCCATACAATGGTGGTTTCTCCTATTTTGCAGTATCTTTTTCTCACCTACAAAACTAGGACAAAACAGTACATATTTCATAGGGTTGTTTTTTAGTTAAATAAAATTAACGTATGTAAAGTGCTGGGGACACAGCAAGCACAGTAAGTGTGTGCTATCACTATTATTATTGCTACTAGCAATTGCTACCATTACCAACATCATGTGAGAGGGCTATGGCAGTATAAAAGGAAGAACATGTATTGGAGTGAGATACATTTTAATTTAAATCTTGACTCCCTGAGAGAGAAATGCTGGTATTATGTAAGATATTTTCTTATAGTTTACAAGCTTCATCTTCCTTATCTATAAAATTAGAATAACAATAAATGACAGAATTTTTGTAAGAATTAAATTTCAAAATATAGGTAGAGTAGTAGGGACACAGTTGGTGCTCCTGGAACTTCTCCCCCTCATCACTTCCCATTCAACCTAAATTTAACCATTTCTATGCATTATAGAGTAATTCCATAGCTTCCACCAGAAAACAATGGTTTTCTTCAGGTATAGATGAATTGGATTAGCCAAAATTACTTTATGTACCACTTACAAAAAATAAACCTCTCATTAAGATTAAAATAAAAATAATGAATACACATGAATAAAGGAATGCATAATTTAAAATAAGAAAAAGAAACAAGTATTTGAATATATGTGACATTTTCTTTACATTAACTTTTAGCTGCCATGGTTTACTTTAACTTCTTTTTCCCTTATTTTCCTTTAGAAGACACATCTTATTTTTTCACAGTGCTTTTAGTTTTAAAAAGCCAATGCTTTGGGAATTCCCTGGCCATCCAGTGGTTAGGACTCCATACTCTCTCACTGCCTAGGGCCAGGGTTTAATCCCTGGTCAGGGAACTACCATCCAACAAGCCGCGTGGGGCGGCCAAAAAAAATACAAACAAAAGCCAATGCCATAATTTTATAAATGTTCAGAGTCCATCCATAGTACCTATATTTAATATTTAAACACTACAGACAAAAAATATTTAAATTACCTATCTAAAGGTTTTGTTTCTTCTTTAACACTAACATTTTTCACTAATTTGCATATGTAATTTTCCTAAATTGAAATTTGATTTTTTTACCTCACAACTTTCTCCCAATGTCACAAAAAAATTTAGATGACCTTCTTCAACATTCTTTTAATTTCTATTTCAGTAACAGAAAGAGTGTGGGAAAATATCGAACTAGGTAACTCTGTTCTAGAATATATATAAATCTTCATACTTCCCAGACAAACAAGAAGACTCCTCAACTTTCTTTTCTTTCTAGCTAATACCTTTTATCCCTTGATAGGAGTTTCTCTAGTAAGCTCTGCCATATCGCCATCTAGTTGTGCCAAAGATCATGAAGTATTTTCTTCATAACACTGCATAAATTAACTGAGTAGGGTTCTCTGGAACTCCTATTCTTTTTAAACCATGAACTATAACTTTAAGAGCTGAAATTAATTTTGTCAGAAATTTTTCAATGTAATATTCGGTTTGGAAGCCAGAATTCTAACTAGATCCTTCTGAATTCAGATACTTTTATCAGAACATTTGTGGCTGCTGATCATAACTAAAACGGCTTTTTAAAACATATGATTACTAACAGTATCTAAAATCATATTTACTTTTCCACCTAAAAAAATTTTATTTTTGCATAACATAAAACTTTCCTAAATAGAGAAGCACTCATCATTGATTGAAAAAATTAAGATTTTTCTGAATAGAAAAAAAGGTACCTATTTCTGATTCATCTAATTTCCGATTCTTCTAATATTTTAGGATAATTTGTTAACAAATTACTAACCGCAAGTCTGTAATTATACTCTAAAAGAAGCCCTCCTCCGACAATTCTTTCTTTACTGGCATAAAAATTCATTTGAAAGTTGACATGTAGCTTCAGGAATACAAGAGATTCATAAAAGATAAAATTGTTTCTATAAGTTGTAATCAGAGGAATAAATCTGTATCTTTAGCTGCATTTTTAATACTGCTGATTGTACCACTCCATTACACCTTGAATTGTAGCCATTAATTCTTAAAATATTTATTCTTCACACCAAATCACTTATATTCCTTAGTCTGTAATCACTATACTTAGTACAGGGAGGACCTCAATAATCCTTTGTTAAACACATTGAGGGAGATAAGAATGAGAAAAAAAAAAAGGTTAAAATCAATACTGAGTTTTAGTTATCTTTAGCTAAATTATTAATCTTGAAAACTATCTTATTCCTGACAACTAGCTCTCTATAGATCATTCATTCAATACATACTTATTGAGCATCTACTATATAAAAGACACTGAGACAGATGTTGATGATACAGCAATTAACCAGACTGTCTGATCTCTACTATCTCATAGATTATGATCCAAGAGGAGACTCAGACAACTGAGCATTTAATCTCACAATTTATTATTTTGTTACAATTATAACATGCTCTTTGAAGGTGAAGTGCAAAGTGCTGAAAGTGGGGTATGATCAGGTTTAGGAAGTTAGAGAATTCTTCCCTAAAAAAAAAAATTTTAAGTGAACAATGCATAGTAAGATAGAGCAGGGTCTGCAGCCACAGTGTGAATTGGACTATGTCACTCCCTTAGAATAAAATCCACATTCTTTAATGTGGCATACACAAGGCCATTCAAAACTCCTCTTGGCTACTTCTCCAGTTCCATTTTATACTGCTTTTCCCTCTCTCAAAACCATGCTGCTAGCATATTCAACCATGTTTCCTTTCTTTAAATCACTGTGCTCTCTTGCTTAAGGATTTGTGATTATGTCTGAAAAACTTGTGCCTTTCTACCTCTTGCCTGACTAAGTCCTACCCAACCTTCAGATCTCCAATTAGATGTTACTTCTCCTAAGGAGCTTTCCCTAACCTCTGTGATTGGGGTAGATGCTTCCTCTACTATTTCACAGCACCTAGTGTTTTTTACACCAACACTTTTAACTCACAATATTGGAATTTCCTGTTTACTTTTCCCTATCTCCTGCTAGGCTACACATTTCATGAGGGCAAATCTGTTGTTTTCACTATTGACTGGCATTTGGTTCCTGACTTACTCAGAAGGCTCATCCCAGTAATTTTATGCACTTCAACATGACAGGACTCTCTTTTAAGGCAAACAAATTTTAGACCAAACTTCTAATATTATAAAAGGATTGTATTATGTATATTTAATGACTGACTGAAGGCGGTCAGAAATAAAAACCTTAAAAAGAGACAGAAGATTGATACCACTCATGGTGAAGTTAAAAAGAACAGAAATTTTTGGAAAGTGAATCTTAATTGTTTTTCTTTTTAAGTGTATTTCATTTATGTATACTCCATCCCTATCTAAAATTATTTAAATTTATTTAGGATAACTACTGTCTTTTTTAGATTTCTTGTATTCCAGTTCTTAGGCATCTAAATTGAGACGTCCTATATTCAGTAGAGGAAAGGTAATAGAAGGTAGAAAAACAAATGACTTTAGATGAGATAATGTGAAAAAGACATTTAAATCTATACATAAAATTGGCATATTAAAATCCTTTAAGAAATAAAAAAACTGTGCTAGCTTTAACAGTAAATTTAACTTATACACAGAGCCAATCATTACCATGTTATAGATTCATTTAAATTAAACAGCAAGATCAATTTTCTTATTATTAAATGTTTGGTTTTTTAAAATTAAAAATATTTAAAAGACATCAAAGCTATAACTAATATTAAGCAGACAAGAATTTGCTCAGCATTACATTTGAACAAATGTTAAACTCTGATTTTATTAATTCCATATCTTTTGCTTCAAAAAACTAAATTTTTACAAATTCCACTAAAGGTCATATCCTCTGCTCTCTTCCATGAGTATGCTCAAAGAAAACTGTTATCTTAAAGTTGGTATGCACTTTTCATGTTTTACTACATACATCCATAATTTTTATATTAAAAAAAGTGTTCTTAAGATGTTAAAGCCCTCCACATTTTAAAAATATAACCATATGTTTTCATTAAAGTGAGATTAACTAGAAAAAGAATAAGACAGGGCTTTAGTGTCTTTGAATTAAAAAATTTAATTTGAATGAACAGAAATAGCATCCGCTGACTTATAATCACAAAACATGAGTTGTAAATATTTAACTCATTCCTAATATGTTATTTTTAAATGACTTTACTGAGGTATAATTGATACACACAAAAAATGCACATATTTAATGTATGAGATTTGATGAGTTTGGACATATGCATACACCCATGAATGAAATCATCACCACAATCAAGATAATAGACAATAATATTTTAATTTTTATGATTACAATATATACTCAATTAGATTTAACAGAAAATTTCTAAAACTGTAGCTAGAGAAATAATATTTCTATGAGTTTTGAATGTTTATAAAGCTAGTATTTTAACATAATAGCCATCAGCATTTCTCCCCTAAAGACAGCTTGATTTTCAGAAAAATGTTGAAGTGTCATGATCATATTTTAAGCAAATATATCAAAGTAAAACAATTCATAAGGCATTTAGAAGCACAAAGTATTATAAATGCAATGGGAAGGAGATAACATTCAAGAGAAAAACAATGGTATTTCAGTCAACAATAATTAATGTGCTCCTTCTATGAGTCAGGAACTCTGCAGAGAGAGGTTAAAAAGGTAGACTTGTACCTTATAGTGTTATGGGGAAACACACAAGTGTTAGGGAGAAGAGAATGGTGTGTAAGGGGATAGAGAATGATGAATTCAGAAGGTTATTTTAGATAGTTTGGGTTATATTTCACAGCAAATTGGCTATGGTGCTGATGTCACAGGTGTACATAAGACATCAAATTGTACACTTAAACTTTTACAGTTTATTTTGTTTCAAATATATCTCAATAAAATGGTTAAAAACAAAGACTGAGAAAAAATACAAGTTTAAAGGCAAATTCAAGGAATAGGAAGAAGGCCAGTACTGGCCAGAGGGAGTGGTAGGTGATGGGGCTGGAGAGGTAGGCTGGCCCTGTTTACATAGAACCTTTCAGGACACATATTTAGTCCTTTGAATTTTGCTCTAAAAGTGAAAGGATGCTATTGGAGGTTTCTAGCAAAACAGTGATATAATTTTAAAGGATCACTGTGGGTATTGTTGAGAGAATAAGGCAAGAAGTAGAAAGAAGAGAGACCAATTATAAGGCTATTGCTAGGCCGGGACTAAGAGGGCAGTGGGGAAGATGTTAGGAAATGTTCACATTGAAGTTATATTTAAATGGTAGAGAGGCACCAAGTCTGACTCTTATGTTTGTTGCCTGAGCAATTGGGTAGATTATGGCTCCAATTAACTGACACTAGGAAAATTCGGGAAGAGGGTTTTATTTTGTTTTATTTTTGCTGTGTGAGAAAAATCAATAACTCCTTCTTGGACAGAGCGTTTTGAATTCCCATTAGACATCTAAGTGGTGACAGCAAATAGAGAGTCAGATTCAAAAGTCTGGAGTTCAGAGGGAACATTAGAGAAAAAGATATAATTTTTAAAAACACTACTTAATTAATGTCATTTAAGCCACCAACTAGATGGGATCACCTGTTATTACTGATAGAGAAAAGACCAGGAAAGTAGAAAAAAAACACATGTAGTACAAACGCCTGGAAGTCAAGTAACGATAGTCTTTATAAGCTAAAGGAGAGGTACAGTGACCAACTTTGTCAAATATTCCTGAGAGGATGATTAAAATTCAAATTAAACAAAAGATCTGGCAACATGGAGTTAATGATTTTAAGGGCTGATAAGGACAGTTTCAGTGGAGAAAGTCTGTGAGAAGAAAGATCATGAGAATATGAGCCTCCCTGCCCCCCCAAAATTGGACACGCTACAGACTACAGAGAAGGTGAAGGAGTGAATCATGCATGCCCTATTGTCAAAGAAAGATTGTTTTAAACATGGAAGATATTACAGAACATTTGGGGGAGTGTTTAAGCACATGGTGATCGATGATATAAGAGAGAATGGTATTTGTAAAAGCGAAAATCTTGAGTATAGAGAACCCTATAGATTCTCTAATATCAAGTCTTAGTTATATAAATTAACTCCTTCCTTCTTTCCTTCTTCCCTTCTATTTTTCCTTTTCTCCCTTCCTACTTTCCCGCTTCCTTCTTTCCTAGAAAATGCAGTCATCAAAATGGATCAGGACTTTGCAAGGCATCTGTCAGGTTTCTGTGGTGTCCTGTGCATGATGTAGGCAAGCTGGTTGAATCACAAGGACAATTAATTGATTACTACGAATTTAGTGGCCATGCCCAAAAGGTACTAATTTAAAAGTGGATTAACAGATTGTTTTTGTTGTTAAAAAATGTAACCATAACATAATACTCTGTTCAGTCCTGTATACCACTTTCATCAATAATTTCTATGAATATACTAAGGGCACACTTAGGACATTTATGAATAATACAAAACTTAGGAAGACAGACTTTAGCTCAGTATAAGAAAGACTTTACTGGCATTTAGAATTATCCAGAGATGGATCGGGCATCCTCAGTAATTAATAAGCTAATTATTTATGGGAGTGTGCAAGCACAAATGAGTTACTTACAGACACCAGATGGAATGGTGGACGCTTACATTATATCTAGACCACTCCCACATTTTATGATTGAAGAAATATATGCCCAGAGGAACACAGGAGTTGCTCTAGGTCAAGCATAAATTCAGCAGCAGAATCAACATTCATGACTCCCATCCAGAGTTACCTTTTAAGAAAGTTGCGGTTTAAGGCCACAATGTAATAACTGTAATAGTTACATAACATAACTGTTGAGTTACAGAGTTCACTGAGATTGGTCATGTTGTTTGACTTCATTCATTCATTTACATAAAAAACATATATTATGCACCTTTAACATAAAAGGCACTGTGAAGGCTTCTTAAGATGTAATATTTAGAATATATTAAAGTTACTCCATCTTTAGTTTCAATGTTATAAATTAATTAACATAGAAGGTACAGTGTTATGATCAGTTGCCTCATATCCTGTCTGGAAAGGGGTAAAATATAAATTTAGTAAGTGAAATTCAAATATATACTGTTATTTTTACTACATACATACATATGTTGTACAGTTTAAAATCTCAGATATGGATATTAGCCATTTCCAAATGCCAAAAAGAGGGAGAGAGCAGAAAAGAATGAAAACCAATCAAATAAGTATTAAAATATATTTATGAAACAAAATTCATATTACATTTTTCTTTACCCCAGAATTTTTCACTGGCACCTGAATTTGAAAACTAATTCAAAGGTTATACATCTAGTGGACTAGCTTAAGATATTAAAATAAGTTATTGGGTTTTTTTCTTAATTATCTGAGAGGTGTACCCATACAATCCTCATCCACACTAACTATATTAGTTTAAAAATTAATTCTTTAGAAGTTAACATGACACTTAGCTCTGTCCTGAAAAATCTCTCCAAACTCTTTACTTTTTTAAGATAACAACAGAACAAAAACAACCAGTTAAAAGAACATGAAAAATATCATATCTGCCATCAAAAGTCTGTCTACACCTCTCTATATCTACTGCTGAAACCTTAGACTACATTGCTTACTAATTGAATCAATATAAAGCAAGAGAAACCTATGACCCCTGTTCTTTATCTTGCTCAGCTGCTTCAATTACTTTACAAATCTCTGAAAACTTTATTTCTGGCTCATAGTAGATTAATGTCAACAAAACCATTCCCTTAAAACCAGATTAAGATGATCCCTTCATGTCACAGTGCCTCCAAATAAACTCAAATAGTCTGCTTTCAAAGTCATCAACAGTTTACAATAAGAACACAGAAAAGAAGTGTTTTCTTCATTGTAAAACTTTAAAAAGATTTCAAATATTTACTTACTTATCTTTCTTTACAACACTTTCTCATATCCAGCTCACCCTCTGCCCCAGCTGCTACCAGATTCCACTGAACTTCATGAACTCTCAGTTAAGAATAGACAGATATTGTTACCTCAGAATATGAAATAAAAACTGCTAAAATATGAATATAAAAAATGAAGAAATATAATTTTACTATACTTACTGATCTCAGATAAGAACTAATAATAAGCTATCTAAGTAAGCAAAATATGAGAAATATGCAACATAAAATTGAATCATATAAAAATAGCCATTCAAGTCAGTGTTTCACTGTACCACATCCCATTGATAATAGGGCATGGCAAATCTCTGGTGAAATATCTGAAACATTTTGAAAAATTCTGTGGTAATTCAGTTTTATTCCTTTATTGATAGGAAAAAAATAGAAACTGTTAAATAAATAAATAAGACTATACTAGCCTTTGGAGTAAAATTATATATAACATGTGATATAGATTCATAGAAGATAAAGTTAAAAAAACTTAACCTACTTGGTTGAATGGTACTGAACTTTGACATTTTCCCAGGATTGTATATACTCAGCATATATTATAAATTATTTTGTTAAATTACACCAAGTATATGACTTCAGGGAGAGACTACTGGCTATCTGAAAATTAGTAATAAAATAACCAATAATTACAGAAAATCAGAAACATGAAGTACCCCTGAATCTCTTCTAGAATCTGACATCTTTTACTAAATACTGAAAACACTAAAGAGTATAAATGCAAACAACAGATGCATACAAAAGATGCAATATCAATGCAAATAAAAGACAGAAAACACAAGGCAATTATAGAACAACAAGAAAGAAATATCAAAATAATGTTTTTCCTTGTTATCAACAATAGATAAAAGTTTAGCAAAGGTTTAGAAATAGATGCAAGACCCAGGAGCTAATAAATCTGATTTGCAACTTTTCCATCATCGTAACGTACAGATAATCTGGATAATCAAAAGAAATAAAAATAAACATTTTTCAGTGGGGTATATAATAAATAACACCAATAACAGTCCCTTAAACATAATGGGTGAACAATAAATATTACTAAAGAACTAAAGTAAATTATTTAACTGGTCAGTCTTAAAGTATATGCATTCAAGGTATCTATAGCAAACTTTTCTAAACATATTTCTAAAAGTGCTAAATATATTTTAATGAATGATACATAATGTAAATCAAACATGCACATTATTTACAATTTTTGTTTATAAAAAAAATTTTTGCAGATCCTTTTATTATCACCTTCCTTGACATTTTATCAAAAATAGGACAAGTGGCAGGAAGTCATCTTTTATAAATCCAACTTAGGGGCCTACTTTTGTCCATGAATATCTCCATTTCCTTAGTACCAAATTCCCTCCACCTTTGCTGCCTACCACTCCCAACAGGATTCCAGGAATCATTTATCTGAAAGCTCAGTGTCTTGCAAACTTAGACCTGATAATCTTATCCTTGTAGAACTTGTGTCCTTTCTCATAATCTCCATCCTTCCCCATGTCCTAGTTTCTCCTATTTACTTCCAGTGACCCAAATTCTGCTCTACTTTTCTATACTATAAATCTAGAGAAAAAGGTGTCTTGAAAACTCTTTAATTCCTAACTCAACAGTTGTCCTAAGCCAACTACTGTAGATTTTGCTGCTGCTGCTATGTAGTCTTATGGACCACAAGAAGCAACATAGAAAATTAAGACAAAGAACAAATGATGTAACTGGAAATTGTAGACAAAGGTGCAAAGACAAAGATATTCTTAAAAAAGGGTATGACAGGGCACAAGGGCACATGGCATGTCAGGATGTCACAACTGGGATGATACAAGTTCCCTCAATGGCAGTGTTCAAGATACTCAATAGGTAAATACATGAAATAAGAGGGTCTTGATGTACTGTGGAACAGGTGTGAGAGCATGAGGAATAGGGTTCCAAAAGTAAAGAAACTGAGAACCAGGGAAGACAAAAGCCTGGACTTAAGTAAAACTTAACCAAAGATGGCTGACACTTGAGCCACTTCACATACAGTGCTGGTCTCAGAACAGAGTGGAAATCTGAGACTGCAAGAGCTGCAGAAATGAAAGTAAAAACAAAAAGAGAGGGAGAGAGAGAGAGAAAGTAGGGGAACTGGAAGTTATCTTGCCTGCTTCCTCTCTCTCTTGCAGCTATGCGTAGTAATTTCTTGGTAAATTAATCGGGGTAATTCGTTATCTTTAAAAAGTAAAAGAAAGGAAAGAAAAATAATATTTTTGGTATTTCACTGGGTTTCTCAGTGATTTCTCAATATGATCTGTACTCAGCAGACCTTATAAAATGCAATTTTATAAAATGTAATTTTGAGTTTTGAACTGCTAATCTTTATAGATTAGAATGACAACAAAGTTATTCTAATTTAAAAATCTTAAAATATGAGAGTATGATTTGTAGGTAATCTATGATAAAATTCATTACTCATGTAGCCTAAAATTTTACTATTTAAAAAGATCCAGAGATAGTAAATTAAAATCAAATTCTCTTCTCTAGTATCTGTACAGATTGTCACTCTTGGTGATTCCTATCATAGTTAAGAAAAACCTGATAAGCATAATTAAGTCTTTCCTACATGCTACAAGTTTTTTTGCAAGTGACAAAACACACAGATATTTCATTTCAAGTACGTTTATCATTCTAGAATCCAGTGCCACACAATTGTGAAATACCTAGTTTGGTTTAGATAACATTAATAACTTTAATTTTGTGTTTATTTTCTTTGCAGAGAGATATAATAATATTTCATATGATTTTTAAATCTTTATTTTCACATTTAATTAGATGAATTCAGGATTCTGGATGATTAAGCCAAGTGCCGTGGATTGAGTAACTGCACGCTCAGACTAATAATTCTGAACATTAAAAGTTACAATTAAAAAAAAAGTCAAACATAGGGGGAACATTCTATATCACATGTAAAATAGCTTTCAAAGAATTTTAAAACAAAATATTCCTATAAAACTATTCACAGAACAGGAAAGATCTTAAGGCCTTGAAGTTCTTATAGATGCAAGTCACCATAAAACATCTATGATTTAGTGAAACTCTATTTGAAGTATCATAAATATTAATGTACTTTGAATTCTAAAGCCATTTTTCTTTGTTCTCTTAGAAATGGTTAATAACTAGGCAATTAACATCTTCAAGCATGTGTCACTTGTACTTTTTCCACTCCCTAGGCAAGGTTCTCATAAATGGTAAAACTAGGAAAGAATGTTGTTGGTTTTATGGTTTGTGGTATGTATTTGCTTTTCAATACATACAGTGCTATCAGCATAAACAAGAACATTAGTTTTAAAGCTCTTTTGTCAGTGTTATTGTCTGTTTACAATGTTAATTTGACAGGTAAAATATTTTTGTTTTCATTTCTATAAGAGTTATTTTATTTGGCAGGAGCTTCATGCATATCATCATCCTGTACATCAAATTTAGAAGTATTACCGCTGCTGGAATCCTGGCAAATACCTAAAAGTTTCTGCTGTATCTTTTGAACAGACTGTCAAAGAGGGTTCCATAGAATATCTGAGTCAAAGGAGTTAATTGTTATTAATGCAGGGGGGAACGGGAGTGAACTTCTACAACTCTCACCCTTGCTCCCTTTGCACTAGCCATGCTGGCTTTCATGTTTTCACTCATACTCGTCAACCATCCAAGCTTGAAAGATTTTACACTAGATGACAGCTCTCCCAAGAACACTCTTCTCTCTGCTACTCACATGGCTCATAATCCTTTTTTTTTCCTTTAAGGTTTGCTCAAATATTACTTTATCAGTGAGATCTCGCCCAACTCCAGCGCCATTTCACCATCAGTCTGTCACTCTTTTCTCATTACTTTATTTCATCTTGGCGCTTGTCACCACTTTACATTGTAGTAACATACATGTAATAATTTTCTTTCTCTCTCTGTTAAAATGTAAGCACTCTGTAAAACAGAAGCTTTGTCTGTTTTGTCCATGTCTAGGTCCCCTGTGTTTAAAATATATCTGGCACAGAGCAGATGCTCAATATACACTTGTTGAGTTAATGGACAGAATTAGTATATGTGGTAGCAATTTCCAATAATCCACTGCTGCCCGACATCCAGGTAAGTCCTGTCAATGAGACACTGGTGGGAGATTAGAAGCAGGAGGAGAAAGAGCGTTTTTTTCCCCTATTCTATCAATACTATGGCTCTGGCCGCTGAGGCAGGGGTAGTTCAGCAGCGTCAGCCATAGAGCCTCACTGGCTCTGGCTCCAGGCAATGCAGAATCAGCAACCGAGTTGTGGACTCCAGCCATGGCAGAGAGGAGTCCAAGAGCTTCAGCCAACTGCGGGCCACAAGACTCTTTTAGCATTCGTAGGTGTGGGACTCCTGGTTTGCTGAAAAATGGAGTCAGTAGTTTCAAGAGCAGGAGTGGCCATAGCAGCCCTCCAAAATGGGGCTCTGGGTAATTATTTTTGCCCCTCCAGTCCAAGGGGTAAGAGTAGTTTCCTGCAGTTACTGATATTTTCATATATTTACTTCCCCCTTTTACTCCTCCAGTCCTTCTAACACATTTGTAAATAATTTCTGTTTTAATTCCTTTGTTCGAATTAACTAGGGAAGGTTTTTGTTTTCGTACGAGACAACTGATCACACTGCTTTAAAAATAACTTTCTAAATTAGCACAGCATTGTAAATCAACTATACTTCAATTTAAAAATTATAAATAAATAAAAATAAATAAATAACTTTCTGACAAATACCTGCTCAGTTTAACAGCAAGTGTGCCCATCCTTCCCAATGCAGCAATCCCACACAATGCTAAAGAATTCCAAGAGGTATCCACTGCCCTAGTCCTTTCCATGGTCTTTTCCCATCTTTTCATTGTCTTTCAATATAATCCTCTGATATGTTAAATTAGTAATAAGTTTTGTGACACTGGCAAAATCATCCCACTCTGTAGTAAGCCACAGTGATGTCTTTAAGTCCTTGTATGTTACTTGTAAGTGCAATAGATAAAAACTACTTGCCAGGACAATTTCCAACCTTCCTCTTGGTACTATGTAGCATGCAGATTTAAGAGATGTTTGGCAGAAATGACACATTAATGCATATCAGTGAAGATGACTGAATATTCAAATACCTTATAATACCACTATTCCTATGACTTGTTGGAAACTGATCAGTAATCACTTTAACACTCTTGAAAATGATAATTATACTTGTAGACTCTAAGCCAGAAAATGAAGCCTGTATCCTCATTTTTCTCCTTGTCAATAGAAATTTTGAAACACATCCCCCTCTACTTTTATTCCCCTAAGGATCAAGACACCATTCTCATCAATTTGGCGACACGGAAAGCTTTTGCTGTTCCTTCAATGTGAGTTTCAGTTATAAATCATGTGGTTTTATTTTTATTCTATCTGTTATGACAACCAAAATTTTAATAATTCTGTCCCTTTTTAGAAGTCCAAGCATTTTCCTTGTTTATTACAAAGGTGGAAAAAGGAATGTGAATATCATCTGTAATTCAACTACTTTTTAATGATACATAGTAAAAAAAATAAAAATCATCTTTTCCCAGAGTCCTCTCAATCCAATCCTGAATCCAGCAAGTAACTGAATTACCACAGTATAACCAACTAGATGTCACTCACCAAATAGTTTTCTATGACTGTATGTATATTATGCATACATATATATGTATATGTATATATATATATATACACATATGTATATATATGGCCAATAATTTGGTAGGTATTTTGTTGTTGTTGTTGTTGTTTTTGCGGTACGCGGGCCTCTCACTGTTGTGGCCTCTCCCGTTGCGGAGCACAGGCTCCGGACGTGCAGGCTCAGCGGCCATGGCTCACGGGCCCTGCCGCTCCGCGGCATGTGGGATCTTCCCAGACTGGGGCACGAACCCATGTCCCCTGCATCGGCAGGTGGACTCTCAACCACTGCGCCACCAGGGAAGCCCTGGTAGGTATTGTTTTAAGGTTAAAAATAAAGTTGTGTTATGCATGTAGTTCTGAAATAGCTGTTTTCATTTAGCTATATATAAACATCATGGCTATCCTCATAAGCCTGTACATATATATCTACCTATTTTTTCCTTTGACAGCCAGTATATGTGCTGTTTCCTCATTAGCATACTCAAATATTTAAGTCTGTTGCAAGTTCCATGAATATATTTGGGTTAACCTAAGGAGCCCATAGCAGAGAGTTTCAGTATCTTCTGGCTGATGGGAGTCTCATGAATTGATAAAAACTGTATTGTCTTACTGCAGGCCTCATTCTCCACAAGTTCCAGCCTCTCCTAACATGCTCCCTCTAGGCATTAAATGTCACAATTTATGCAAACAGAAATGATATTAGTTCTTTTCTACTCGCAGACAAATGTGTAGTTAGAATCAACACTGATCACCACTTCCTATTTAGCCAGGCAGTCAAGTTTATTGTCAATCTGTGGCCTGTTACATTAATGCATTTTTCAATCAAAGACTCAGAAAGTGGAAATCCATGGATATTCCAGTTTTTCATTTTGTTCACACAACACTGTAGGTTTTGCATAATAGCTACAGGACTCTGTAATGATGCCATTAATCACTTGTTCTTTCAAATGTTTCCTTATGTCCTCCCTCTCATAATGAGTAATTCTTTCAAATCAGTCTTTGAAGGGCCGTGACTGACAGAGATGAATAGGATGCTTAATCGCACTGGCATATGCCAGAGCCTATTCCTGTGGTAAAAATACTCTGTGTAAACCTTCTTATTCTGCTAAATTCTGTAGATAATAATGAATTTCTAAAACCAAACATCACTTTCCATGCTCGCAATCACAGCCATATTCTCTGTACATCAGAAGCCCCTTCTCTTTCCTTCTCTATTTCCTAAATTCTTATGTTCACTGTATTCACTATCTTCTTCCTTCTCTATTTTGACTTCCTTTGCTTTTTCTTATAACTGAACACTGAAAAACATAGCCCTGAAACATATATCTTTCCACATAGCATCTGTTATAAATGAGACTCAACAGATGAACTTATATAACTGAATTTGCAATTATTTTAAATTAAGGATCCTAAAAAGAAAATTCTGATCCTTTTCCCCAAAAAAGGTATCATCAAGATTAATGGCACTTTTTTGTAGAGAAAACATAAGTCTCCTTTCAGAATATTTTCAATAATACTCTGATGATAGTCAATACCATTTAATTTCATTTGCAGTAATCCAAGCACCTGGGATTAAAAGGACATGTGTACAAGAATAATATTTAACTTGTTATCTGTGAGATTTTAACTTAAACAGATAGTAGCCTTTACATTTTCTTCCAAATTACATATGTAATTTCTTCCGTCTGTGGGATTATGCAAAACAGATAACACCAATTTTCAGTCAACTCACTGAATTATCTTCCCCCTCCTTAGTTCAGTGACTATGAAACATTAACCATGACTGAAAGAAGCTATATCTGTTTATTACTTTTTTCTGTGTTGAGGCATGTGAGGGACACAATTATTCCAACTACCAATAAAAATATCAGTAAATCTATAAATAGCCAGAAGTATTTAATGCCCTGTTTATACTTATTGTCCCAGAGTAATTATTAATAATGCTCACTTCATTTTCAAAAGGAACCATCTCGGATAATAATTTACTTTAATTGCCATTGATTCACAGTTCAGGATAGACCAAAGCCTGACAGAGAGAAGCACCGGTAAGACCACTAAGAGTTAACAGAAAATGATTACATGTTTCCATCATTTCAGAAACATTTCAAGATCTATATAAGGGCTGTTGAAGGTCATATCTAAATTGTGAATTAAGATTACTTCCTGAAATTGCAAAAAATATGCAAATTTCCCAAATTCCTTTGTTTCCATTATTCTCTGTGTTGTATTTAACATCATTTCTTTGGATTTCACTAAAGATGGCAACCTCCAGGACAACAGGACCACTGCTTATAATGAAATACTAAAAGACAGAAGACACAGAGCAATTATTTTACCAGCATATAACTATCAAATATTTTCACTAATGCATATGTGGTTTACTCTCCTTAGCTTTCCAACTACTCCTTGATGAGTACATACCTGATGATGTACTCAGAACATCAGACGTTAACCTTGAAGAAAGAAACAGACACTGAGCAACAATATTGACTTCATATTGAATCAGCCCACATATTTTACTGTCATATTGCTCTATTTTAAATCATGAGTATACCTTTTACAGCATTATGAAAATTAATACGCTGACATGCAGTGGGTTGAATAGTGACCCGCCAAACTTCATGTCCATCTAGAAACTGTAAAAGTGACCTTATTTGAAATAGATGTAATCAAGTTAAGATAAGGTCATAATGAATTAGGGTACACCCTAAATCCAATGACTGGTGTCCTTTTCAGGAAGCCATGTGAAGACACAGATACACACAGAGAGAAGACAGCCACTTGAAGATGGAGGCAGTAATGGAGTGATACAGCTAAGGATGTAAGGATTGCTGGCAAACACCAGAAGTTTGGAAGATGCAAAGAAGGACTCTTTCCTAGAGTCTTCAGAGGGAGCTTGACACTGCCAGTGCCTTGATTTCAGACTTCTGACCTCCAGAATTATGAGAGAATAAACTACTATTGTTTTAAGCCACCAGTTTGTGAAAATTTATCACAGCAGCCCTAAGAAACTAGTACATGATATAGCATATATCATGATATGGTATATAATATTATATATAATAATTCTTGATTGGGCTGTAGTTTTAACTAGTTGGTTACTGAAATTATCTACAAATTACGTTTTCTTACATGTATACATAAAGAATCACTGGTCATACAAATTATTTAAGTAATTTATGAATGGGAAAACACTGGGAATAGAAAAATCCTTTGCAACTTTGAGTGATTACTCTGACTCCCCAAATTAGATAAGTGGTGGTAAAAAGGAGGATGAGATGAAGAAAGCAGGAAGGTATTGCTGAGGTTAAACTATCCTTCTATATTGTTTTCAATATTAATCTCTGTCCTATCCTTAGCATGGCTCCCAATAAAATATTGATATTTGTCACATTATAAATATTAAATAACTATGTAGGCAGAGTTCATTACTTTAATATTAAAAACAGTTTGGACAATGATTATAAAACAATATCTAAAAGCTGCCCTTTGTTTCTAGGCATTGCCCTAGTTAAGGGTTAAATTTCAATTATGTATCATTACTTTCAATAGATGTTTTCCTTCTTTAATATTACTTCAAATATTAGTTTCAGTATATGTTTTCATTCTTCAGTAATATTTACTTCAAAACAGGTAACTGTAACAATATTAATTTCTTAAAACCCAAGTAATATAAAACCTTATAAAATCAATAGTTTTCATTCATTTTTAGGTTTTGAAGTCTTAAGGTCTTAGAATTAAAAAAATTATGAATTGAGGGACAAGCTATTTTTGCCTTGAGAACATTCTGGCACTAAGTGGCAGCACTGGCTGGTTCACCATTGAAAACAAAAATTAGTTCATTCTTCCACACTACATTTTGCATGAGCAAAGGGAGAAATTACCAAATCATATAAATTGAGAGGCCAAAACTTGCTGTGGAGATTTATATAACATCATTCACATTGTCAATCAGCGCATTCACAAAATATTTATGAATTCTGGAACTCATTTGGAAAAATTCCGACATAAAGGAAGTCACTGAGTTACACTTTAATTTTAGTTAGCACCCTCCCCCCTTTATTTTGACGTTCTCTCTAATATATGCAGCTACATTAGAATTTCTGATTATATTTGTTAACATCTGCTCAAAGACAAATGACACATTTCTGCAGAATGCATATATATAGATGTGTATCTATGTATATACGTGTGTGTGTCTGTATTTTTTATATATTTTAAATCCTAGATTTAAATCCTAGATTCATTCTCTTATTTGAAAGACTTTTTTAATTGCATTGAAATATTTGGTATACATTGCTACCTAATTATGGGGGAGATGAAGACTAAGTTAAGCATCACATTTATGAGCACAACAGGTTTTTTTTGCTAAAATAAAGTCAATCCACTTGAAGAACCTATTTTGCTTACTATGGTACATTAGTTCAAAATACTAATTGCATGGAATTCAGAGTACAAAACCTATTTAACATTTAATGCTGACCTATGCTTTTTGAAAGCTTGACTGGTTAGTATAAATTATCTAAAATTTTCAGTCCATCTATCAACCATTAAAAATCCATATGGTCTATTTTTTATTCTCATCTTTATAACAAGGTGCAGTACTAATAACCGTCTGGGGTTAATATTTCCCAGATGTGATTCAGTTCATCCACTGCTCTAAACCAGTCATTAATTCTTTGAAAGTGTATTATGTCTTGATTGGCGTTGCTTAAATAGCTTATAAGCTCTTTTATAGTCTTTTTATTTCATAGGTAAATATCTTTTCCACCCACCTTTCAACTTCAATTTTAGTAAGAAAATTGATAATGAGAAAATGAATGGATTCTCTAAAATACAAAAATGAGAGTAAACATATACACTTTTCTACCTGTACTCTAAACCAATCCTGAATAAGAAAAGGGTTCAATTTTCACAATCATTTAGTATTTTTGTCACATCTGATTATGCCCAAAGTTAATAACAAACTGTTCCAGCTCTAATGAGAGTTGCAAAATACAGCCTTTAACCAATATGTATGTAGAATAATTTGTTACTTGTACATCTATTTAGCTATCCAACCAACTTTTACTGAACATCTGTCATATGGTAGTCACTAACTCAAACTGACACACCCAATCCATTCCTCCAACAGTTTAAAATCTAGTAAGAGACAGACATTTAAATATTGTGAGATAAACACTGTGATATGCACTGAATTCCTGGTGTCCCCAAAAAAGATTCTTAATTCAATCTTTGGCAGTATAAGTTTTCCCAGAAAAGACTGAAAATCATCTTTGCCTTTACAAAAAAAAAAAAAAAAAGAAAAAGTAAGAGAAAGCCACAGAAGGTGGGGGTTGGTAAGAGAACTTTCCAGATAAACTCAACAGCACTGTCTTATATCCAGAGATAAGAGGAAGCAAGTTACTAACATGGAAGAAATTATCAACACAAAAGTCTCTTTAGTAAAAGGTAGAAGGTGGAGTGGCTGAAGATAAAAATGGAGAGGCAGCTATGGGTCACAGGTTAAATGATATAGGTAAGGGAAGCAGGGGTTAGGTAGGGTAGAGACAGGATCAGATCCTCACTTTAGAAGATCAGTTCTGGCAACAAGATGAAGGATGGATTGGAAAGGTTGGTGGAAGGGGCCAGAGAAGACCCAAAGCAAGTCGATAATTTAAAACACAAACATGGTAATTTGGAGAAGAATGATGAGGAGCCAGATTGATGCACTGATGATAGAGTGATTTGAAAGAGCTTTAGGAGGTAGAATCAACAGGACTTGGTGACTTGTTATGGGGCATAAGAGTAAGTCAATCACTTAAAATACAAACAAATTTATAAAAATACTTGGCCTACTATATTTCATTTAGTTGTTAAGTATTTCACTAATAATCCTTTAGGGTTTCATGAGAGAATTTAACTTTGTATGTGCTTGCTTTGGATTGAGTATAGACTCTTTCATTTATGAATGAAATGGTTTATAAATATTTGAAATGACTATAGTTAAAATAATTAGAACTTTCTGATAAAACCAGAATCTTAGCTTAGAATATACAATTTGGGAGTTCATTTTAAAAGGACAACTGGAAGTAAGAGACAAAGTTAAAGTTTTATAAGTAACAACGCAAAAAATAGAATAAAGAAAAGACTATATTATGTAAATCAAGGGTAATGGCTTAAAGTAACCCATATCTTTAAAAACAGATATGTTTACGAGAAGACACCTTCAAGACTATACATTAAAGAACAGTGGAGATACTGGAAAATGAATAGCATACATACTTATTTTTCAGCTGCCCTGAGAATATAAGCTAATTACCTATTCACAGATGTCAGTAAATACTTTCAATTCTGATTTCCTAATTCATTGTTATCTGCTTTTCTCTTACTTCTCTTCCTTACCACAGAATTAATTTCATCATTATCCAATACATGTTCTTTCAACCAGTGAAAAATAAGGCAGAAAGCCATTTACTTACTTACTTACTTGTAGGGTTTGCTATACAAGAAGGAATATTCTGAGATATGGCAGAGAGAAGTGTCACATCTCATAGTTGCTCAGGTATTAAATATTTAAAAATTTATGGGCTCTAATAAACTATGTATATTTATTCACCTGTTTCCCTGATTGCCCACATGCAGGGGAGATCATTTACCCATGCAAGATTTGATAAAAGAAGGCCTATAATATGGGGAGGGGGAAGGGTAAGCTGTGACAAAGTGAGAGAGTGGCATGGACATATATACACTACCAAACGTAAAACAGATAGCTAGTGGGAAGCAGCCGCATAGCACAGGAAGATCAGCTCAGTGCTTTGTGACCACCTAGAGGGGTGGGATAGGGAGGGTAGGAGGGAGGGAGACGCAAGAGGGAAGAGATATGGGAACATATGTATATGTATAACTGATTCACTTTGTTATAAAGCAGAAACTAACACACCATTGTAAAATAATTATACTCCAATAAAGATGTTAAAAAAAAAAAAAAAGAAGGCCTATAGCTCTGGATGATTCATGTTCCTGTATTATCCTCAAGGAATTCTAACTTCCATGACTTTTCACGTTTCCTGGTTGAACTCAATATAGTGCCGTCTCCTATTTTTTCTCCTGTCGTCATTGTAGTCATCATCATCATCATCAAGTTTACAATCTACCTTTACAATTTGGTAGCTCATGCAAAGGGAATTTATTTTAAAAATATTAAAGATCTGCACCTGGAGATTTAGCAGTAACCTGGTCAGCTCCAGAAGTACGGACTACCCCACTCTACATTTTCTCATGTTTTTATCTCTGCATGTGCTATGTTCTCCATTCTCTTACTACTGACTGGTTGCCCTTCAACTACTGTTTTGTTTTGTTTTGTTTTCTGTTCTCTTAGAACTTTTACTTGCACATGATCCTGGTTAATCAGAGCCCCTCTGCTCTACTCCTTTTCCATGCATGAATCTTTCGGTGAATCTTTATGGCAGAAGTTTCTGATTGCCATTTCCATTCAGCTCTGAACTTAGAAATCCTAAATTCCTAAAAAGGAATATGATTGCTTTAGCAATTTATGGAAATCATATGTGAGAGATGACAGGTAGCTGATTAGCCAATTAATTGGATGTCTTTCAGCCAGGTGTCTAACTTTGTCTCATTAAGTTATGGTTGAAGGAATAGGGCATCCGGGCACTAACCATAGTGGAAATCCCTCAACAAGCCTCTTGGTCAATTTACTTAGAAGATGGTGTGAGAAGGACAAGCTCTAACATTTCTCTAATTGTGTTCTCTAATTTCTATAACATTTCTAATATACTTATTTCGACAAGGATGTTTTGGGTTTTGTGTTGGACTACTCTATATTTTACCCTTTAGCTTACAGTCAATAACAGACATGTATAAAGAATCATTTATTAAAAATGAGACATGAAAGAACAGATTCAGAAGAAATACACTAGAGGAATATTTCTTTAGTTCTTTTCTAAGAGAAAAAATATGTAAACAATCTAAACATGCACCAAATATTGTTATGCCGCTAACTAAACAACTGTACTTAATAATTAACCATTCTTAGTTTTGGGATATCCTTTGGTCTTCAAAGATGAATTAATCTTTTATTAGCACTTCTCAGTAACCACATACCTTTTGACACAAAATCTGGATCACTGTAATAACACTGTAACTAGATTAAGATTGCACTTGAGCGAATGTATAGATTATTTTACACTCTCCATAGCACCAATCACAATGTTGAAAATCAATCCATGTTACGCTGAGTCACTAACAATCCTGGTTTTGGGATTGAGATGACACTGGCTTTAGTACCAACTAAATGTCACCACACACTTGGGCAGGTGATGTAACTTTTCTCAGGTTCAGCTTTTTCATTTGTAAAATGATGCTAATAATACTTACTTCACATAGGCATTATTAGGATGAAATGAAAAATATATAAAATGCTTAAGCACAGTTTTTATTGCAGACCCATGACATTAACAATTTGAATGTTTGGGGTTAGAAACTTACATTAAGTCTCCTGTGAAGCCAAGATATGTGGAACTAAATTTCTATAAGCTCCTGGGAGTGTCATGGTCTACTACTCAAACTGCACACCATGGGCAACTCTGATGTCTCCCTTTATTGAAAGAATAGCAGCAGTAATGTCATGTAATCAAAGGCATAAAAGCTTGATTCATTTTTTAGATTAAATGGACTTGAAAATAAAGCCAACTGCTACCAGTAGTGATTGAGGTGATGAGAAAGTGAAAAATTCAGACAGTTCATTGAATAAAAACAGAAGGTAGAGAAAATTAAGTACAATCATAATTTGTGAAACTCTTTAAGCAAATGTTTCAGCCACTTATATACTATACAATGTTGATAACAGTTGTAAATGTAAAAGAGCCACTTTGAAATATGCCAGAGCACTCGGTTCTTCTTAACAAGGCCTGACCTAAGGAAAAAGTACTTTACCAGAGCCCTACCTGCCTGCTGGGGTTTTGACAGAGCCTAACCTACTTGAGGAAAGGAAAATACCCAGTTCTATCCAGCTGTAGGCTTCCATGTAGGAGAAGGGAGATACCTAACTTCAACTCCCTCTAGCCATCCTGTCCATCCACCTAAGGGGGAAAAAGGAAATTGAGAAGCTGTGGTAAAGTTCACAGTCCAGGGGTACAGGCTCACCAAAAGCCTTAGACTTAATTATAGGACTATAAAACACTTTTTCTCCCCCCACAGCTTACCATTGTATTACTAAAGGCCTATTTACCTCAGTTCCTTTTACACACACATCATGTCCACCTTCCAATTAAAAATTACAAGATGCAAAAAACACTGTTTAAAGAGAAGAAGCATCAGAACCAGAGTCAGATATGTCAGGAATGTTGGAATTATCAGACCAGGGATTTTTTTAATTTGCTAAAGGCTTCAATGGATAACTTGGACAACATATAAGAACACGTATGCAAAGAGATGGAAATCCTAAGAACGAATCAAAAAGTAATGCTAGAGATCAAGAACAATGTAATGGAAAATGAAGAATGCCTCTGATGGGCTCATTAACAGACTGGACACAACTAAGGCAAGGATCTCTGAGTTTGGGGATAGGACAATAGAAACTTTCAAAACTGAAAAGCAATTTCTTTCAAATGTGAAACAATATGATTGAAATTAATATGACCAATATTTAGAAAACTATCACATATGTTGTGAAGTTTCTCAGAAGGAAAACTATCTAGATATCAGTTTTGAAAACAATAACTGACACATTTATTTTTAACAGAAATTATAACTAAACCTTATAAATATTTTCAGAATTCAAACACATACATGTATTTTTGGATAATTTCAATGTACTACAAAATGAATAAAAATGCAGCACTAAAATAAGCTACTATGATAAATTGGTTCTTACTATACAAAACACAGAAATTAACTATCAGTGTTAGTAGGTATTCCATTCTCTATCATAAACACATTCTACCTTTGATTTTTCAACTTTGGAACAATGATATTAGGAAATAATGGGCTCTGCCATATGGAATAAAGTAGCTTTCTACACAGTTTAATTGCAATATAAGCATCTTTTATTATAAAAATCATTAGTTTTTTCATTATAAGAATCATTAATGACTGAATTGTTAGGTTCACTCATAACTTTTATTCAGGCATGAATGACTTGTATCCCTTTTTTCTATCTCAGGGTAAATTTTGTAACACTAATTCACTATATTTAACAGGTAAGATCATATACCCTGTATGATCTTGCATTATTCAAACCTTAATGATCATCTAAGTCACAACATGCAAAAATACATATAATATACATTTGAAACCAATATTTGGCATCTGAGAAACACAAAGTT
This sequence comes from Monodon monoceros, assembly GCF_005190385.1. Taxonomy (NCBI): domain Eukaryota; kingdom Metazoa; phylum Chordata; class Mammalia; order Artiodactyla; family Monodontidae; genus Monodon; species Monodon monoceros. Next base: position 44,713,016 of record NW_021703767.1, on the reverse strand, counting down.
TTCCAATCTCTGTCATAATCAATATAAAATGCAACTCAATATCCAATAGCACTTTTTCTTCCTACTAACATTCATTTTTCTCTTAAATTTTTGTTAAAGCATACTTCACTGTTGAAAGGGTAGTTAGGGAAGTTAGATTTTGAATACTGAAGTGCATATATCTGTGTCTGCTACAACTTTGCAACCTAGACCTGATCTACTGTACAGTAGCAACCAACAGAGGAGAGTGGGGAAAAAAATCTGGAACAAGCAAATCTTTCATTTTCTTCCTAAAAATATTACTATAAAAGAAAATGATGAAAATATTTCAGTTGAGTTGATAGGGTGCTTAAAAATCAAGTTTTTTCATCAACATTAAGTATGTATAATTTTAGGAATAAATTAAATAATATTTTATGGACTTATTATGATTATGAAATACTATGCTTTAACTAACAGGTTTTATTCAGGTATAAGTACCTTTATAAACCAGCATGTGGCTACCCAAATAAGTCACTTATCTTTTCAACTACAGTATTAAATAAAAGAGCCATATGGCTATTAAATTTTAAGAAGTATCAAATATAACTACTAAAGCTCAAAGGAAACAATATAAGTTTTTAATCATGGAATCCAATTTTTATATTATGAAAAGTCTTTTATTTTTCTGGTTAACAGCAATTGCTTTTTATTAGTCAGAGTTAATACTGAGCCAAGATGCCCCAAATATGACAACCCCCCACGGTTATGTGGCACTGAATAGGGACTGATATGTAATGGGTATTAAGGATTTTGAATGTCACATTTAACTTACAGGCCCTCTTACTGCATTCTCTTTCATGTACAATGTTATATATTGGCTAAAAATAAATTGAATAAATAAAAATATCAAAGAAAAGGAGTAAACATGAGAGTTAACGTGTCAAGAAAATTTATATAATTTTTTTCATACATTTTCAGATTATGAGAACAAACTCAGGAGATATATATTTTTTAATTGTTTCTTTTGTACAAAGTTATTGCCTGAGCCATGTCTTTCATGTTTCTTTTTTCTCATTAGCATTAAAATAGCATGAATTCTTAAAGATTAGCTGCTTCCTTCCCAGGAGATTTTCAAAACTGAAATATGTCCTTCAGTTTTGCACAGAGTAAGATTTAGTATTAACCAGTTATTAGTTACTAATAGCAAATAGAAAATCCAGGGCATATGCCTATACTTAATGTTTGTGAAAACACTTTTACAGTATTCACATAACTTCTATAGTGCTATGCAAAAATTTTTATTGACGCAGCATTCTTTCATTGATTATCATGGAACTCTGTTAGCTACTCCACGAGATCATCATAATTTTATTACCTTAGTGTAGTACATAGACAGATAAAGGATAGAAGGGACACTTACAGGATAAAGTTCTTAACAGTTTCAAATTATGTAGATATAAAATTCTTGACATTAGACAGTGAGAGCACAGTGTTAAGAATTATAACCACTGGTTCCCAAATTCACTGAAGTATTCATTCTTTTCTAAAACCAAGCTCCATACTCTATACAAATATAATTATTCAACTTCACTCTGTTCTCAACATATCAATAAGAACACCTATATTTTGAACATCCTTTGCTAACAATTTTCCAAGGTGTCTTTCATTTCCAAGGGTTTATGTTATTGTCTTAAACAAAAGAAAGCTTCAATAATTTTTGATTGTTTAAGCAAATCCAGAAAGTACTTCTACTTACAGGGGCTGAGATACACACTATGTAAATCAATTAAGACACTGAAATTCTAAGTCTCCTACAGTATGGCTTAGCCTATAATTGTAGCCTTATTTCCCACCACATCCCTTCTCTTCAGCCACACAAATTATTCTCAACGTCCCTAAAACTTAATGCATACATTTAAGAATTCGGTGCCTGTCTTCAAGCCATTCTCTCTTCCTAAGAGGTGCCTTCTACCTTTATAATCCTTAGATTATAAAAAAGAGCTGATGGGTCACATCCTACTACCAATCTTCCTCAAGCAGAATTCATCCTTCCCTTTATTATTCTTTCACAAAACATTACTCGAAACTACCTGAAGATACTCTCTTTGGCCTTATGATTGTGTAGACCTATTTCCAAACTGCAAAACAGTACACAGAACAAGAGAAATGTGTTACACTGAATTCTGGACATGACTTTTAAAAAAAGAAAGTGTATTTTCGATGTTGGCAAAAATGAGTTGACAAGCAAGCAAGAAAATAAATATATTTTCTTTTAATTTTTGCAAGCCTAAAAAGTCATTTGCTCAAAACTATTCATCTGTTTTCCATATTTGCTAACCAGAGGTGCTTATGTTATATTCAAATAACCAGTAATGGTTTTGTTTACAGGCACATCATGAATGCCTACTCTTGTAATTACATCAGCATATTACTAAGGGTGGAATAGGTATTTTTAGTAAAAAAAAAAAAAAACAACAAAAATTAAAACCACTATGAATTAATTTACTAAAGCATATAGTTTATATGATTCATAATATAAACCATACATTATACGATTTCAAAAATATCTCTTAGTTCAATTCTTTATGGAAAGAAAATTTTATCGATTTGAAAGTTACTCCTAGGAAATACTTTATTCAGAGAAGCACCAAATATACTTTATATCATAAGATTGTCAAATATATCATCTATTGTCTTTTCTACCCATGACATATTTGTAAAAACAACTGAAGTAGTGTCTCTGAGAAAATGCAACTTTAGTTAAAATGGCCATTCAAATTAGCATGGCTCAAAAAACCTGAGAACCTTAAAAAATTACACAATTTCAAATAGATTTAATTATAATTTTAATACACAGGTATAAATGGTAGTTTAAATGTTATACACTGATTTACAGTTCCTATAGATTTTAAATTATTTAACCAATTATGATGTCTAGATGATTTTCATTCTTGCCATTTTTAGAAGATCGTTTTCAAAGTTTTTCTATCCATACTAATTATTTCCTCACTTGTTTTAAACTACAAATAGGACTAAGTAAAGCTCTATTCCTGTCCGTAATCTATCCTCTTCATTAAAAGAGAAATTTAAGTTGTATGTTTTCTTTAAAATTTACTTATGTCATCTATCCATTTTATTGTTTCCCTTGGTTCACCTCTGTTTTAGCTAATTCATGAAGCTTTATCCATATCTATTATAAAATATGTCCATGTGCTCCTATTTTCAAGTATGCCTACTGCTGACACTTGCCATATATGCATTATTATTTGGGGGGATAATCTAAAAGTCAAATAGCCTATTCCAAGGTAACTGAGTATTCAATTTACTTTTGAATGTCTGAATCCATGTGTTATTGTTCCCTCTGTAGTCTATAAGTATTGCTCATTGCCCTTTATCTTTACATGGTAGAATCTTCAAAGAAATAAAAAGCACCTACTGTGAAATACATGTGAAGATTAAAATATGTTTGGCTTAGAAATTTTGCTGCATTATTTCCTCACTCTGTGACCATGAAGAAGTTATTTAATATACCTGAAGCTCAATTTTCACATCTTTCAATAAGGAAAATTTATAATTGATTTCTAGGACTCATGTGAGTAAAGTGCTTTGAACAAAGCCTAGCATATGGTAAATGCTCAATGAATTTTTAACCATCTTTTCCTTTTCTACCTTATTCTATCATATTTATTTTCTACTGTAGTATCCTTCCCTGCTTCTTTCTCTTTCTTCTTGTTCATTCTTGGCTGGTGCCCAAAATGTATATCTCAGTTTAGTAGTATGTTTATCAAGGGGATAAAAAATCTGAATCAATTATGCAAACAGCACACATAAGTAATTGCCTTTTCATAAAGTTTCCAATGTTCCTCTCTGTTAGTGTACCATAATACGTATACAGGTATTAGAGTCAGAAATAATTTAGTTTGAATTGGAATCCATCACTCACTATTTGGCCTATAACTTCTTGGTAAATTTTGTTCCTTACCATCTTTAAAACTGGGTTTCTCCAACAGGGAAAGAAAACTAAGACGTACCTCATAGGGCCGTTGTGAAAAAAAGGATAAAATTCTTAGTGCAGTGTCCGGAAAATAGAAAACTATGAGGTACGCATCACTTTTCAAACAATTCTGCCCTCTCTCTATAATAAATCAGAAGTAGAAAAATTCCCCATTTCATAACACCTATGACAAAATCATTACAAGAACAATAGCAGTAAGTTTATTTGTAACTCTGTAAGTCCCTGTGTCTCCTGGTTACCAGTTTGCTTTAAGAAATGCAGCCTGATCAAGCCAAACACAATCACTAGAGCAGAGCACAACTCCTTCTGTTCCTTACATGATTCTTTGGCTATGACAACATTAGGTCAGTGATAGTATGACTGCTAATATTTTTGTCATTCTTTTTCCAGAAAATGAAAAAGTGGGGCTCATAAACTACTTAATATTTGTAGGTTCTTATAAGTTACTTCATATACTGAGAAAACGATATGTATATATCTTGAAAGGGTATTCCAAAAAAGAAGTTTCATTCACTTCTTGAAAGTAATTGTGATAAACTAACACACTTAACACACTCAGCGAATACTGATGTTTATTCATTTTAATGAAAATAAGATAATGAAGGTAAAAGCATAATCTTAGTTTAAAAGATACATTCTCAGAAATGGTTTGACGAGTGCTCTGTAAGAATAAAATTTAAATTTCAGAAAAAATAAAGCCATAGTCTATAAACAAACAAATAGAAATAAATAAATAACCTGTTAAAGACAGAAAGATTAAACTCTTCATAGGAATTTTTAGTTGAAAATACACATTTAATGAATAACTGTTGAATAATTGCTGATATAAAGGTCAAATTGAAACAGCATTGCTGGAATGATTCTAAAAATATAAAACAATTTTGGGTCAACCAACTTTTTTCAGATTTAAATTTGTAGATGTAACAGAAAAAGCAATGTAAAAAAGTATCAAGGAAGAATGTGATGAATGAGAAAAATACAATTTCTAAAAAAAGGAAGAAAAGCTAACCAAAGTACATCTGAAAACAGCTGACTACCTCCATTATTGAAGATTTGCTTAAACAGACAAAATCTAGGTAAAAAGCAGCACAAACCACCCTTCTTATTTTAGCTTGAAATGAAAAAAATAGTAGGAATACACTGACTGTGAAAATGATGCAAAATATATCAAAACATATAAAAAGTCAAGTACAACCATAGCTAAAATGATGTCAGTACCTGGAAAAGTGTACTTAGTAAATAAATTATACATTCTTATAAGCCTTTCAAAAGCAACTACACTCAGCTAACAAAAGCCTGATCATAATGTATCTTTTTGCTAAGTTCAAAAGACACATACTGCTTTAGCAGACTCATATTTTCTAATGAATACCAAATTGTTAGTATCTGGAAAATACACTTATGCTCTGATAATCTAAAGTTTGTTTATGTACAAATACTCAGTGAGGTTACCAAATTTAACAAGCATATACACAGAAAAAAAAAGTGTCTTGAACATAAAATTTTATTTCTAAAGAAAATATTTATATGATAGCTATTCTAATACTACTATGTATAAACACTATATTAAAGAACAATTACTAATTTAGAAGAAAGCAAAGAATTTTATATATCACTCCCATTGGTTAGCAGTTCTAACTGCATTTTAATCTTTCCTATGTAATTTAATTTATACACTAAAATTCATACTTAATACAGCCAAAATCACACTGTTTTTCTTTCTTTAACTATTATAACAGACCCTAAAAACCTAACAAGAAAAACAATTTTAAAAGATATTTAAACTTACCCCATTTAATGGATATGTTTTCCATCCTAGCTCTCCCAGCACAGTTGTTGTATCAAGCAACACAACTGGAATTAAACAAAACAAAAAAACTTGCATGAACTTCACAATTGACATAAGAATGAACCAGTTATTTAAATCATTAATGTCAACGACCTTTAGTATTATTCATCATATTAGCTTTAATAAGTTGAATTACTTTAAAATTATTTGTAGGTACTAAATCTTAATATATAATACTTAATAATATTGAGTAAATATAAAATATATAAGGTGGTTATAAATTAATTTTAAAATAGCATGGTGTTTAACAATGCTAAATGAAATAGATGACTGAGTAACAGTACTAACAAAGTCATTTTTAATAGCTGACTTTTAAAATTGATGAATGTTGGAGAGGTTAATCAAGAGGATATGACCACCAGATGACTCAAGCTGGACCTGAGCAATAGGTGGGAGGTTCCTCAGCTCCTCCCCTGTCCTTAGAACTATGCTCTGCCTATCATTCCCACAGTGATAGCTGTTCCGAGGACAGAGCCCTGAGAGAATAAGGTGCTACTGAAACCATGTGGATGGTATACGTGACTGAACCCAGTTGAAGTCGCTAAGCCTCTGGTGGTCAAGTGTAGAGATCTACTCATCTGACAGCCGCCCAAGACAAGCCTTGTGCATAAGCTCCCTTGCTTATTAAAACTGCCACCTACCAATCTGGAGTGATCTACCTGTTTCTTTGTTCTCTTTCCTTGCCCTGCATGAGTACAGGGTCACTTTGCAAACCAACAATGAAATAATCACCTTTGCTTTTCCCCCCATTTTCATATATAGTCTTTTTTATACCACATTAAAGAAAGAAAAACTTTTAAAGCAGGCCTGCCTGTATATTTTCTTTGTGTGTTATTAAATGCCCTTATATGATTGGCAAAGTATGAAAACAACTCATTTTGAAGAAATCTATATTTTTTAAGTGTAGATTACATTATTATTGTATGTGTTAGTACACTTACTGCTAAAGAAGGCAAAAGCAAAAATAAAAACCATGCACCTTTTTCCCTGAGCAAATGTAACTCATAATCTGGTTGAGATGACATGCAAACAAATAATCAGGACATACTCTGTTAAATTCTAAAACTGAACACTATATAATAGCTTAGCAATTAAGTTAGGCTAAAGCTGGTAGGGCAGGTCTGGGACAATTTCATAAAGGAAATGCAATTTGGGCTGGGCTAGGATGAGGGGGTCTTTAATCAGATGTGATGAGAAACAAATTTATTTTAGAATACCTTCTATAAAGTAACTGAGCTATGACTAAATCAGTTCTCAGTTACTGGAATGGGGAGTAGGAATAGAGATTATTTGGGGGAATAGGAGGATAGAAGGAGGCCAGAAAGATAGATGGAGATCAACAGGAGAGGATTTTTGAAGTGTTTCCAGCAGGTTAATGTGTAGGGCCCATGTTTCAGCAGATTTTAATTTTAACTATTACCTTCAAGTCCCCCAGATGCTGATCATGGACTGAACTCTGAGAAACAATCCTTTGGTATTTCATCATGAGTTTTAGTTCTTCATCTAGTTAAAAAAGGGGAGGGTTTTTTGTAGTTTTTAAAAAATGTCACTGGAAGTCTGTTACTTGGCATCTGCTGTTTAGTGTCTATAGCAAGGACTTGGTGGGTTTTGTTATTTGACTGTGATACATTTTATTGATTTTTAGTATGAAACCATGCTTAAATTTCTGGGATAAACTCTACATACTCATTGCAGAATATTCTTCCAGTATATTCACTAAGCATACATTTGTAAAACTGAGCCATAATTCTTTAATTTTTATTGTGCAAAATTCTCAAAAATAATTTAAAATGTGGAGAAAGCAGTACAATGAACCCTCATTGTACTAACCACTCTGCCTCAATAATTACAAACCTATAGCCAATCTTATTTCATCTATACATGTTTACCTACTCTCACTGCAAGATTTCTTTGAAGCAAATTCCAGTAATCATATGATTTCATCTGTAAAAATTTCAGTATGTATATCCAAGATAAAGACTCCTCTTAATACAACTACAATAACAATTCACTACTATAAATAGTATGTATTACTTAATGTCATCAAATATACAGTCATTGTTTAATGTTCCTATGGTCTCAACTTATTTTAACAGAAAGTCAAGATCCAAATAGGTTCTATACATTATGGTGAGGTCTTGTTTTTTTTTTAATCTATGGGTTCCCCATTTTCTTTTTTTAAAGTTAGGTTTATTGAGGTATGATTTACTTACAATAAAATTCACCTTTTTTAAATGTACATTTCTACGGATTGTGACAAACTCCTACTTCCATGTAACCCCCACTACAATCAAGCTATAGATATTTCCATCACCATCAGAATTTCCCTTGTGATCCTTTATGATGAATCCTTTCCCCACCCGAGCCCCGAGCAACCATTAATCTGACTTCTGTCCCTATGGCTTTGCCTTTCCCATAATGTCAAATGAATGAAATTATACAGTATGAAACTTTTTGAGCCTGGTTTCTTTCACTCAGCATAATGCATTTGAGATTCATCTATGTTGCTATGTGTATCTATATATACAACTGAACACTCAGTTGCTTTTTATTGCTGAAAAGTATTCTATTGCATGGAATTCCCTAGCTGATGAACTTTCATATACAGATTTTTATGTGAACCTATGCTTTCATTTCTCCATGGTAAATAGTGATTGCTGGGTTATATAAAGACTGCTAATTCTTCAAAACTGTAAAACTGTTTTCCAAAATGGCTGTAAAGCTTTACTTTCCCATTAGCAGAATGTCTGGTTTTCCAATTGTTCCACATTCTCACCAGAACTCGGTATTGTCCATATTTTTTAAGGCATTCTAACAGTGTGCAATAGTATCTCATGGTTGTTTTAAATAGCCAGTTATCTTTTCACTACATGAAATCAAATTTACTAGCAAAAATTTTGACCCACAAAAGTGGTCTTATCCCACATTCCAGATTTTCCTTTTCGTGAGATATCATTGAACATGTTCCCTCATTCCCTGTATTTCCTTTAAATTGGTAGATATATTTAGTGGCTTGACCAGATCTAGGTTCCACTTATTTTTATTTTTTGTAAGATTACTTCATTGGTGGTGCTTTATAGTCCTTATATCAAATCAGGGAATATATCAGTGTTTACTAGGGTCATGTAAAAAGGACACAGGAACCAACTGGCATAGGCTTCCACTGGCCAAAAATTTATAATTTGATCATACACAAGGTTAATGACTATAAGGGATTGAAACACTTCAAACACGCTTAAATCCATGCATTCATAATGATAAAATATACCTACTAATAACTTTTGCAGTACACTAGGAAATCATTATTTTTAAAAACTGGTAAATAATCTGAAAAGAATAAAACATTTATTTTGCTTTTTCTATATGAAATACTTCTGAATAAGGAAATAGTTAATGAAGGAACATTTCTCTTTTCTTAATTTATTTATTTTATTTTTGGCTGCGTTGGGTCTTCACTGCCGCGCATGGGCTTTCTCTAGTTGCGGCGAGTGGGGGCTACTCTTCATTGCGGTGCGCGGGCTTCTCATTGCAGTGGCTTCTCTTGTTGCGGAGCACGGGCTCTAGGCACGCAGGCTCAGTAGTTGTGGCACATGGGCTTAGTTGCTCCACGGCATGTGGGAATCTTCCCAGACCAGGGCTCGAACCTGTGTGCCCTGTATTGGCAGGCGGATTCTTAACCACTGCACCACCAGGGTGCAGTGCATTTCTCTTACTGAAATATTTCAGTTAATAAATGAAGAAGGAATGATCAAATTAGGCTACACCATTTTCTACTCTTAATGTATTAATATATTTAGCTAATGACTTATGGTGCTAATATCACATAAAGAGATGAAAGGACACATAAAGGGCTAGAGGTTTTAAAAAGGCTTTCTTTATAGCCTCATTTACTCCATATTAACATACAATTCTAACAAGCCTAGAAGTAAAAGAAAGTACAAATACATATATATCTATATATGTATACATACACACATACGTATACACATACACACACACACACATGCAAATTCACAAAATGATATTTGATGGTGTGTGGGTTCACTCAGTGTAAAAAAATAATCTCACATATTAAAGGAAAAAAGCTGAAGATATTATAATAAATATGCAAAACTCTAAGCTTATCTTATTATTAAATAAATGTTATTTTATTTTTGGTATATACTATTGAAAAGAATTCAGAAGTATGTAATACCAGTATCCACTTTGGGGCACTCAAAAGTTTAATGTTACTCCTTTAGCACTTTATATTTTTGGAATACATCATTATTTTGCTAGCAGGCTGTTAAAGTAATGATAGCAATTCAGTCACTGTAGGAAGGATGGTCTATATATTTCCCTCTTGAAGGAATCTCCACATTGTCCTGTAAGTTGTTTCTTTTTTTAAATGCTCAATTTACAGATGAGAAAACTGAGGCTCAGAGAGGTTACATAATTTTCCTTAGATCACAAAGTGATTACAACCAAAAGATTGATGCTAGGATATCCCTTAAAAAATATTTAAAACCTTTAAACTTTTTTTTAAGTGTTTTCTTCCTTCCTTTTAAGTTTGAAGATAAAACGTTATCATTTGTTTTTTTATTTTTGTAGATGCAGATAAAAATCATTATTTATTTTGCTGATTCCAAATCCACATAAATTTATATCCTGGTTTTCTCATCAATGGGTTCTACAGAAACTTTACTGGTACCACCTACAAATCATGCCATTTAAATCAAGGGGTTTACTGGAGTAGAGTGTTCAAAAATCCCTAATATTGAAGTCTACCAACGGAGATTTCTTTTTCATAGATTGGTAAATTAATTCATTCATTGATATAATTATTTTTTCTAAAATACAATTGGGCTACTTGGTTCTTAATATTTATAATTTGTAAACTGAAATATATTCATTTCAAAACAAACAAAAAAGAAAATATGTATATACCTACAACAGTATAGATCCTTAGGAAGCATTTTATTTATTAGTAGCTTCAAGAAACAAGATTTACATAATTGCTTTACTTTCCTCATTAAACTGCAATCATACCTTTTAAAAATTCTTAACAGCAAAATTTCAAATTTGCATTCCTGACAAGTGAAGGATGCATTGATATCAAAATAAAACTGAGGATTTATTTTTATTTTTAACACCATTATATGTGATACATGTTTAAATTTTATCACTTGCTTCATAGGCAAAGCCCCCACAAATTCAGGTTTTTCAGGCACACTAACAGCATTGGACCCTGCAAGGTGAGAGCTCCTCCTGCTGGCTTTAAACAAGCGTTTTCTAGTCCCTACTTGAGTGCAAAAGTACTGTAAACTTAGGAAGGAAAAGAATACTCTGTCCATATTAACTTCAGTAAAAGTCAATACTTTTTTATTTTTAATTTAATGGCAAGATTTTAAATATAGAAAGATTAACACCAATGACTTATTTAGGGAGTACACATGAAAATATAATTATTTATTGATATCATAATAAATGAGAAATTGGGTAAACCAAAAACTAAACAGAAGTAGTAGATTGGTGGTATCAAAATAAAGTTTTCAAAATGTTTACTTCGTTTAATAAGTAACATAATGCACAGAATAGGCTAAACTATGTACAATTTTCCTATTAACTTTTAGAAAGAAATAAATCTCTAGCATATATTTTTCTCTGAAAATTTCTCTTAATTTATTAGTGCTCCCTTTACTCATTCTTTTGGAAGTTATAAGAAAATTTTATTGTGGCTAAAAGAAGATAACTGATAAAGACAAGGTTGATAGCACTGGATTAAATGTGAGAGCAATGAGTACCTAAGATTAAAAAGCTCAATGTTAATTTTTTTCCTTTGAATAATTTATCAGGTCTTGAATTTAAATTTCAGTAAATTTAAGATATATTAATTTAAATACAATTAGCATACAGTTTTATAGTATATAATTGAAGATAATCTTTATTCTAACTGCACAATAAAAAAAGGATGAGATTTTATTTATATATCATTTTGAAAAATTTAACAAGGAAGAGATCAATCAACCCACTAAGAAGGTAGTTATTCTTTTAGGATAATTTTGCTGTAAAGATTCAAGTTAATGGTATATGAACTGAGTTCAAAGATTTATCAATATTTTTAAAAGTTCAGATAGCAGTAAACGCAGGTTTAGAATTTTCTCCAATAGACTTCATACAAAGAAAGGCAAGGCATTTCTTCTTAGAATCATTCCATTAGGCGCCTTTATGTTTCAAATAAGACCCAAAAAGATAAAATTACTAAGTCACTTCGTCACAAGGTTTTTAATAGTTAGTTCCATGTTCCACTGACTGTAACACACCTCCAGTAGCTCCAAAAAAAACAAGTAAAATAAAGGGAATACTTCTGACATCATGACCAGACATAATATAATCAGAGAATATTTCAAATTATAGACACAGATATATAAACAAACATGTATCTATCTATATCTATCTGTCTATCTACATACAGCAGTAGTCTATTTCAACGCTTTCCTGTTTAGATCCTACTTTAAACTGGGATTCAGGTTACCACATTAATATTTTGACATAACTGCATGAGTTTGATTGACAAAAGTCAGTTTTAACTTCCAGATACTATGGTTCTCTACCCTCATATAGAGCCAGAATCAATATTTAATTCCTAAAAATAAATAAAACACAGACTGCTTTAAGGAAACATAGGATTTTTAGTTTTACCCCTGGTATGTTCCTCTGTATCTTGACATTATTTTTAAGGCAACATTTTCCAAGGAGACTCACTCCTTCTTAAAAATAACGAAGAATTTTTATCTAGAAACTGAGATCAATACTTGTTCATTAAGTATACTTATAAGCATTTTGTTTTGTCATAGCTTTCTTATTTCTACTGTTACTGTTTTGTTTTTTTTAATATAGGTGTTGTTCATGATTATTTCTGTCACTCCCTATGAGAGTTTGGAAATCCTACTTGAAAGATAAGGTGATATGACCACAGAGATGTTAAATAGCTTTCTCAAGATCAGAGAATAAAATCAGTCTAGACCATGTGAACTCACAACCTTCAGCTTTCTACTCTACTAGAAAATGATATCTTGTTTCAGAAAGCATGTTCAAACTTCTGACTCTGTCCTTTCTTGAAACAAATCACTGTTTTTTAGTTCTGATGGAAAAATAAGCTATAATAACCAGAAATTACTTTCCTTAATTATCACCTTAAATGGAGAAAAGGGGCAAAAAAATTCAAGCTAGTTTTCCGTTTAGAAGGCAAGTTATACCATTGAGTAAGAACTGCCACTGAAAACCTTATCCAAACAATGAATGGTTAATAGTTGATTAAAAATATAACTAACAATGTTCATCCTCACTTCTACACCTTCCTAGTTTATTCAAAAGAACCTTTACATGGTTATCCTGCTGGACACAGCCTTATCTGCTTCAGTCTCATAATCATTTCTGAAGCTGCTGTTAGACAGGAGGGCTTACCACAGAGACCCAAAGAGAACCCAGATGTGGATCTAATCCATCACAAGGTCACTAAATGATAGGTTCACTCTGGGCTCCTGAACAAGGTCATTAAGACTTATCAATGAGTCACCTCAAAGTCATGCTTTCCTCATCAAATCGTTCAATTATCTCTATGGCAAAAAAAAAAAAAAAAAAAAAAAGGAAAGGAAATTTGGCATGTTCCAAATTAATAGCAATATATAATGCTTTCATTCTGACATCTTCAGCACTTTGATCTATAAAGAAACTAAGTAGCTTCGTTTAGGACAAGTATTATTTCCATTTGCTTCAATTACACAGTTTTAATAGGTAGAAAAGACTACTTGGCTTTAGTCTTAGATTTACTAGTCTTACAATATATTTAACAAATGTTGTGATTTTTTCCATCTCTCACAGAAACTCACAACATTTATTACATAAACCTCACTTAGTCCAAACCACTGCACATCCATCCCATCAGTTACACAGCATAAGAGAGGCTTCTTGTGTTTCTAGTTCATTCCTTTCTCACATTTCTCACTTATCTTCCATGGGCTTTGAACACTTTCCTTTTTTTTTTAAATGAAACTCAAGGTCTGAAATGTGCTTAAATCTTTGTTTTTATAGCTCTGGTAAAAGAGATTATGAGTACTTATTTGAAAGTCTTAACTACAATGTAATGGCCATTTCAATGCAAAACTATTTCTATATAATGGAAGAAAAGTCTAAAAACCTATTGAAACCCCTACCTTAAAAACAGACAGTAGTGGCTTTGCATTGAGAAGGAAAAAATGAGTTTTACTAGAATCTAAGAAACAATTATCAGTGAAAAAGTTTTCCTTGAAAATGGGAGAAAAAAATTTTTTCCTAGATTGCTTTTTCCCACCATTACACTTACATAGACGTAATAGAAATAGTTTTTTACTTCCTTTATTAGGACACTGGAGTCACAAAAATGTTACTTGATTTTATATGAAGACATTTCCATATTATTTCAACAAGCATTAATTGAGTATCTGTTATATTTAGACTCTATATTAACTACTGCAGGGTATAGAAAGTTTTTAAGATACAATGTCTACCCTCAAGGAGTCTCTGATGTTATCTTTTCACTCCCACTGTTAGAATTTTTGTGTCAACCCACATGCCCTAGTTTATTCAAACATGTATATAGCAAAACAGATTAAAATGCCCTTATTCTGAAGGTGCAGAAGAGGAAAGGCTGAAGCTGTTTAGTAGAAGGTGCAGAATTAAATTGCTATTCTAAAAGGGCAGACACCCAATATTACATCAACAGCACCATCAAAACTGTTAGTAATTGGACCACTTCCTCAGTTTCTAAAGAAGTGCTAAGGAATGAATAGACTGTAGAAATGCACCTCAGTAGACAACATGAAGGGAAATAATTCTCTACCTGAAGGGTACTCTCCTGCAAAATAATACCAAATATAAGAAATATCTGCTAAATTTGTCAGGAGAGACAGAGTGTTTTAATTAGAGTGGGAGATAAAAAAAGTTAAACATTATCAGAAGTAAACATTTTTCTAATCTAAGTATTAATCATCAGAAATTTAAAATTTTTCAGGTAAAAATAGTAATTGTATTTTCAAAATTTTGAAAAATATATATATAAAAAAACTTTGAAAGGACAATATTCTCATTTTTGTCCAATGAAATTATAGCCAAATAGAGATACAATTATCAATATTTATTTACAACGTAGTTCTGCCAATATAATATGACCTTCTCAAAGGAAGGGTCTGCATATGTATGTGTGTATACTTGTTGAATAAAATGAATAAGTGAATGAATGAACAAACGAACTAAGTGAATGGAAGGGAGTGTGGGCCAAAAACTCATACCTTAAGTAAAAATGTTCTTAACCAAATATTGAAAATGCAGTGCAGGATTAGTGGGAAGGCAAGCACTGCAGGAAATGTAAATGGTTATTGTGCTTTAGTTTGTAATGGAGAAGGTCAAAGGTTATCACATATGATCTCTCAAATGTGGTTAAGGGACAAAGTGAGTAGGCTGTTGTATTGAGCACAGAATGGACTGTGAGAACACATTTTCTGTACCTTTTGGAGTCCTCTTTGCTCTACCCAGCCCCTACGCTTTCATCAGAGTGCCCTCAGGCTGCTCTCTCTCAGTCCAAGTCCTGTGCATCTATCTCCATCTCTGACAATGTACAGTGTTCAAATCATCCTGCTCTATCTGCTGCCCCACTGAAAGCATTTGTCATAGTAAGAAAACATCTTAAATAAAATAGCACACAAATGTGCTTATGAATACTCATTTCCCCTTATCCCTTCCTGCAATGTTTATTTATTTATTCAAGTTAAATTTGAATTGATTACAGCACCCTTCAGGTGAGAGTGACTTAAGCTTTTTTCACGGCATACCTAAAATCACACTATGTAAGCAATTCCTCATAGAAACATATTGAAAGAGATTCCTAAAACTCCAACTTCTATCAGCTCCAAACATTACCCTATGTTTAGATCATACCTTCTATCTACTTCCTGGGTTCTATACATGGCTCTACTATTGTGTGCTTGGGTAAACTCAGCCAAGTCAAAATTCTTGTTCTACCAATTATTGGGAGTTGGTCTGCCTTAAACCAAGTATTGATAATGCTCTAAGCTTTAGTATCTGGCTCTCAACACACTCTAACCTTGTTAGCCACTCTACCAAGATAGTATGTTAAAAAAAAAAAAAAAGTAAAACAAAAGTTTGCTTATTGTTTTATGGATTATGGTTGTCTCCCCTTTGCCCTTTGAATTTCTCTTATTAGATCTACTCAAAGAGTCTTCTAGAGAGATCTAAGAAAAAAAAATCGTTATTTTTTTCTTAGATTTCCCCATCCACCCCCTCTCCAGCTGACCCCAGAAATATTAGCCATACATTAGCTTCTTTAGTCTCTAAAAATGGTACAGTTAATTGCCAATGTTTAAGACTCTTGTCTAAGTCAGCTAACTAAACTGTTTATTGTCAGGTCATGAAACTTGATAATCTGTTCATACAATAGTATGCACTCTGGGGATATGCTACAAGGAATAATTTAAATAAAAACGTAATTTTTTAACTCTTTTACCATAATTTCAACATCCTTGACTGCCTAAAGAATGTGTGTTACCTTCTGAATCACTAAATTCAACTGTACTGAGGATTTTGTTAAGTAATATTGCCTATGGAACAGAATAGTCTATGATGAGAGAAATGGGCAGTAAAAATGTGAAGACAAATAAAATATTAAGACAACCAGCTGTCATATGTTTTACACATTAAACAGCTTTTTAGCATAATTATTTGATAAATAAAGTCATGAGAATTATTTAGGACAACTTCCTACTGGAAACTATTGAGGAAATGACAGAGCAAATGCAATGCCAGATTTAGAAGCTCATGAACTGCAAGACAGTTGATCTTTTGTGGCATATTTCTGTACTGCAGAGGAGTCAGGAGGAGGAATGGTTCATAAATGAAACATTTACAAATGTGACCCATGCCAAGAGCAGCATGGCTTCAGTATATAGAAAAGAATGACAGATGGAAGCCTTATTGTTGGCAGAAAAAATAAAAGAAAAAGCATTTTTAAAAAACAGGCATTATCATCATTATCCTGTATGGAAGGCAAATCATTAAGATCTACTGTCATAGTGTTTATCAACAGGATCCTGTGCAATAAAATGCAACAAAAATGATAATGGAATTTTAACATTTAGGCAAATGGAGAATATTTTATCCAACATGGGTTTACCAAGTATAATTAAGAATAAGAAAGCAGATGCAGGCTTTCATAAGACCTTGATCAGTTTCAATTTATTGCTTACCCAAGACATGAATTATGGTAAGAAATGTAAAATGTTGAGAAACTCCTTTGGTGAAGTCATCAAGACCCAAATTCCAACCTCAGCTTTCATGGTTGAGAAGCTCAATTTTTATTCTTCTGAGGAGTGGTCATATTTTAGAAGACTAAATCTTGCTAATCAGGCATACAGGAGACTAATTTATAAATGAGATGGATGATTTATTCACTGATGATCTGTCTCCCCAGGGAATCTCCTTCCCTGAAGGGAAACATATCAAGAGACCAAATTAAAGATCAGATTTCTTGAAAAGTACTAAATTAAGAGAAAAGAGTAACCCTGTTTTACTTTTTTAAATACCCTAGGTTTATTTCTATTTATGAAATAAAGAATTTTATCTACCCATTACAAAGCTCTTCACATTGAATGGTGCTGAAGAAACAATGAAAAGTTTTCTACTTAGGTTTTCATACATATGTACTGTACTGCCAACTACAACTTTGGCATTTCAAATATTATTTACAAGGCATAGTATAGTTTCCATAGTTACAGCCCATCTGATATTGGCTAAATTTTGGAAGGTCTATTTTTATTGTTTGGAAAGAGAATTGGTTCTGTCTGCAGACTCTCTTTAATTCAAAGTATATGTATTGTTCCAAGAAAGATTCTTATGTGTGAGCAAAATAAATTCCAATTACTGAGTTGATTTTATACAGTTTCAAATAAGGACAGAGAATAATATTCGCTGATGATGTAGGGAAGAATCTAAACATTTAGGCATGGTGTCCACAATTAGCTGGCCAGACTGTTTCTGTCTTAGGTTGCTCTTTACAAAGGTAAACACACTGCCGTCCTTATTTTTATTGACAAAGAATGAAAAGAGTTTAAAAAATTAAAAACCACTGGTTTCTCAATGCCAATAGTTTCTGAGCAACTTCTCTTAATAGTTTTTCCTTCCTCAATGACTTAATTTCATCATATAATCAAAAACTGCCATATTTTAAGTAATGCACAATTGCACACTATTTAGGAATCTATTCTTTCTTGTT
This sequence comes from Monodon monoceros, assembly GCF_005190385.1. Classification (NCBI taxonomy): domain Eukaryota; kingdom Metazoa; phylum Chordata; class Mammalia; order Artiodactyla; family Monodontidae; genus Monodon; species Monodon monoceros. The sequence goes on along the minus strand of NW_021703767.1, from coordinate 44,694,887 downwards.
TTCTCTGTCTTTACACTTTGCAGAGAAAATTTATCCATTTGGGAGTTTCAACTGTCATTTCAATGCTTTCAGTCTCCAAAATAGTATCTCCAGCATAAATCTCTCTCTTATACTTTAGACACAATTCAGAGGCCCCTTGCTAGTTTGCAAACTGGTCCCTGTACACAGCAGGCTAGGCGAGAGCAAAGAAAGTGGCAGACCACTCCAGATCGGGAGGTGGTAGGCTTTAATAAGCAAGGGGGCTTATACAAGTCTTGTCTTGGGCAGCCACAAGATGAAAAATCTCCACACCCACTGGACTGAATCTTATAAGTTTATATAGAGGCCTCAACTGGGTTCAGTCATGTATACTGTCCAGATGGTCTCAACAACATCTTACTCTCTCAAGGCTGCGTCTTTGGAACAGGTCCCACTGCTGGAATGGTGGGCAGAACTGTACATTCCAAGGACAGGGGAGGCAGTGAGGAGCCTCCTGTTGCCTGGGTCCAGCTCACAGGTCAACTGGTATTTATATCTTCTCAATTACGTCCTCCCACACTCCTCACACTTAACATGTCTGCATCTGAGCTTTTTATTTTCCCATGAATGGGTACCACCTCCTGATTTCCCTATTTCAGTTACTGTTATCCTAGATCTGCACAAGTGCACAAATTAGGAACCTGTATCTGATCCCTGACTCATCCTTCACTCCCCAACTATCAGTTTGCACATGGGATATTACAGGCCGAAGAATGGTCCCCCAAAGTTGTTCATGCCCTAATCCCAGGAACCTGTGGATATGCTATGTTACAAGGCAAAGGGAAATTAAGGTTGCTAATCATCTGATCTTAAAATAGGGGGGCAACACTCTTTCCCTCCTAGATTACCTGGGGGGCCCACTGTAGTGACAAGGGTATTTAAAAGCGGAAGGGAGTCAAAGAAAGATGTGACCACAGAAGAAAGGAACAGAGAGATGCAACATTGCTGGCTTGAAGATGTGGGAAGGAGCCATGAGCCAAGGAATGTGAACAGACTCCAGAAGCTGAAAAGGGCGAGGAAATGGATTCTCCCCTAGAGCCTCCACGAAGGAACACAGTCCCACTGACACCTGGATTTTAGCCTAGGGAAACCCATGTCAGATTTCTAACCTACAAAACTGTAAGGATAAATTTGTGTTGTTCAAGCCGCTAAATCTGTGATAATTTGTTACAAGAGCAATAGAAGACTGATACTTAACTGTTTGGATCATCTTCAAATCTATCTGTTTTCTATTCCCTACCCCAGTTTCCTCTCTCAACTGGACAGGGTTCCTTGGTCTTGTTCCCTTCATTTAACTTCCACAATGCGGCATCAGTGATCTGCCTAAAATTCAAATCCGATTTCTCCATTCTTTGTTCAAAATTCCTCAGTGGTTCTCCTCATCATCTATAAAATTCTCTCAAAATATTTGCTTCAGATGTGCACTTATTTCTTCATACTGACCATACAACCAGGTTCTGTGTATAAAGGTAAATCAAAATAAACATAACACCTGCCTTCAGGGTGATTAGGATCTAATGTGAAAAAGAGAAAATAAACAGAAACTATAAACTAAATATGTAACTATGTATTATACTAAGTGCTATGAATTTAATTTGGATTTCAAGCTCATGGAAAGCCTCTAAAAAGGAAGACATGATTATACAGAGTTGTATTATTCTCTATATTGCTTTTAGATTCATGATGTGAATTAAGTAACAATGATCAGAGAAAACATAAAATAAAATATTGCTTAACTAGTTTTAACCCAGTATTTTCCTTATTTTTTTGGCACTCATTTTTCTTTCCCACTGAAAATATACTAACATGAATATACTAACATTCGAGGGAAATTTTTCAAGACAACACTGAATGGCAACTGTTGCCTTACAAGGTATACTCTGAATTCCTTTCTATTGCATGCAAGACACTTCCTGGCTTGGTCCCATCTTCCTGTCCCTCTGCAACACCCCATCTTCACCCTACATTACTCTGATATACTGATAATCCTTAAACTTACCTTGCCTTCTCACCTCTCCACATTTCATGCTATTCCTTTCTGCTTGGAATACTCTTGCTTGTTTGGTCCCAAAAGACGACTCCTAGTCAAACTTATGGCTTAACCTAAATGTGATTTCTTCCATAATTTACCCCCATAAGATGGAGATGCTCTTATTCTTACCCCATATTGAAATTTGCACATACTTCACTAACAGTAATTATCTTACTTTATTTTACCACACAGTATGTATTTCTTTGTGTAACTGTTCTTCCATAGACTCTAAATTCCTTGAAGGCCAGAACTGTGTATTTTAATCCTCACACTCTTCCTCAAGATTGCTTTTTTAAAAAGAATAATTGAATAGAACAACAAAATGAAAATGAACAAGTGAGGAATTTAGAATAACGAAATACATATAACTGCAGTTAGTAAAGGCTCAAAATGTCAATAAAAATGGATAACTCAGAACACACAAAAAATATATTTTATTTTCAGTATCTGCAAAGTACTGAGAAGATTATATTGGGAGGGAGTAGGTAAGGTCTGTGATTATAAATCCAGTGTTCCAAAAGCAATAAATAATAAAAGAACTTTGTGCTCCTCTATGAGACTGTGTGAAAACAAATTACTTGAGCAGAGTCAAACATTTGCAAAGCCACAGTAATAATCCTAAAATCCTGATTATATGGGAAAGAAAAAAAAGCTACTTAAATGAAATCACTACTTAAGCAAAAGAAATTTCAACGGAAACTTGGTAGGGGAGATTTTATATATGGAAGATAAAGTATATTTGAAGTAGTTTTAGGCATTTTTTTTAGATTAGAAAAAAATATATATATATGTAATCTGAAAGAATACACTCAAATACAAGGAAAAAATTTACCTATGAACAGGAAGAACCATCTACCCAGAATAAATCAGTTGGTGCTCTTAACAAAGAAAACAATGTATTATGGCCACTGAAGTTGGAGAATGGCTACAGAAAGGAACATCAGATGGTATTAAAAAGTATTTAAGGGCTTCCCTGGTGGCGCAGTGGTTGGGAGTCTGCCTGCCGATGCAGGGGACGCGGGTTCGTGCCCCGGTCCAGGAGGATCCCGCGTGCCGCGGAGCGGCTGGGCCCGTGAGCCATGGCCGCTGGGCCTGCGCGGCCGGAGCCTGTGCTCCGCAATGGGAGAGGCCACAACAGCGAGAGGCCCGCGTACCACAAAAAAAAAAAAAAAAAAAAAAGCATTTAAAAAGAGCTACAGAGGTGGCTACAACATCTTTGAAGTTAAATGTAGGGACCCTACTGATTGGACACTTTCATCTTGAAGTGGCCAGAATGATACCTTTTACTGAGCCCCTCTTTGGTTAGTTTTTCATATAAATACAAACTTTTAGCAAAGTTATTTTTATAAGACACTAAACATGCTGAAACCTCAGAAAATAAAGGAGAATATTAACAATTCTTCATGTCCATTATTCCTCTGGGACATAGTTATAAATTTTGATCATGTTCCTTTGTGCCTTAGAAGAGCAAATTGTGAATTTAGGGAAGTATGGAAGCCCCTATATATCAAGATTTCACATAGTTACTGGGGAAAGGGTCCTCTTTTTTCTAAGCAGGGGAGCCAAACTGATAATAATCAGCAATATGTAGGTTACTGACCATGGTGGCAATTATCTCACATACCCTCTATTATAAGGGAAATAATATCCTAGTCATCTTACTTACAGAGAAATTGATGACATATTAAAACATTTTTAGCTCAAAGGAATTCCACAATGCACCTATTAAATAAATAGTACTGTCTAAAGCCCCAATCCCAGGTAAGGAAGCTACTGATGTGAGAAACACTGAAGACACAGTCATTGGGCTCCTCCTTTGTCAACCCTCTGTTGAGTACTCAGTAAACCCAAGAACTGTGTGAGGCACTCAAGTCAATAAGGAACAGAGGGGAATAGGCTGATGGACAGCAAACCATTTTGCATTAGGAAGTACATTTTTGAGATGAACAAATTACTTGTACTTCAAATTCTAAATAATATACTGTACCATGTAAAATCCTTAAAAATAGGGTAGTTGAGAACATTTAGGAAACAGACCCAAACCTGTGAAACTGAGTGACTTAAGGAGAGAATTTTGAATTCATCCTGTTCAAAAGATTAAATTTCAATGAACACCCTCTTGATATAGTATTGGACTCATGTTGCTAAGAAGTGAAATTTCTGTTTTTTTCTAGAAGATTAATACTCCAGTTGCTTCAGGCCAACTCCAAAATGTCACACATTATAATGAAATGTTCCTACCATAACACCATAAATAATGATGAAACAAAGCTAAGCAATTGGTCAATTTTATAACAAAACACAACTTGCACGTATGCATTTACTCACTAAGCCTTTCTTATATTCTGAAGATGGTATTTCCTCTAGTATCACCTAAACTCAACAAAAATTCTTCCTTTCATTAGATTGAATGAACCTAAAAACATTACTCAATTCTCAACCCCACTAATAATGGCTCATGGGCTATGAGGACACAGTAGAAAAAACTTGCTTATTACATGTTGTTTTTATTCCAAAAACTGGTTTTAGTCTCAATAATTTTGTTGTCTTTACGAGTCCTTAACAATAAAACAAAGAAATGTATATTCTTAGAGATTAATTTGAGAATTGAGATAAGAGTAAAAATAGGGTTTCCCTGGTGGCACAGTGGTTGAGACTCTGCCTGCCGATGCAGGGGACACGGGTTCGTGCCCCAGTCCGGGAAGATCCCACATGCCGCGGAGCAGCTAGGCCTGTGAGCCACGGCCGCTGAACCTGCGCGTCCGGAGCCTGTGCTCCGCAACAGGAGAGGCCACAATAGTGAGAGGCCCGCGTACCGCAAAAAAAATAAAAAAGATAAAATTTGGTAAAGATTGTATGTAATTAACCATTTATTTTGGGTAGGCTTTCAACACACAAAATGTGTTATTTACAGATAAGTACTTGAAACTGCAGTTTGACCTCTTATTTATGTCATCATGTTGCTCTAGAATATGAACATAATTAAAATGAACCACTGAGAGTTTTAGTGCAAATTTGATAAATTTCAAATATCAAAATATTAGAGATTTTTATGCCATATCAAATAAATGTATTTTAATTGGTATACTAAAATATACTTTTGAATTATAGAAAAATCATAATTATTACTTAAATAATTATGTTAAGGTATATATTAATAATCGAACAAAAAGGTAAAATTCTTCCTTATATTTTGATTTGATTTTACATTAATTTCATTATACTTTTTTTTTTTTTTTTTTTTTTGCGGTACACAGGCCTCTCACTGCTGTGGCCTCTCCCACTGCAGAGCACAGGCTCCGGAAGCACAGGCTCAGCGGCCATGGCTCACGGGCCTAGCCGCTCCGCGGCATGTGGGATCTTCCCAGACCAGGGCACGAACCCGTGTCCCCTGCATCGGCAGGCAGACTCCCAACCACTGCACCACCAGGGAAGCCCTCATTATACTTTTAATAATAAACAAAGTAAAATGCCCTTACCCAAAGTTGCCATATTACACCAAAAGTGATTAAATGAGCTATTATTTAAAGGTATTAAAGACATTATACCATAGTGAAAAAGGTACAAAATTACTGAAACATGCTACCTGAAAAACTGTTCAGGATCACCTCACTTTTCTATTTCCCCTCTATCTCCAATCCCTTCTGCCCACCTCGCCAAACTCTTTAGCTCTCTCTGTACTGGAATGGTCTCTTCAATCTTTTGGAAAAGCCCTTTGCTATTGACTCTCCCTTATCATAAACAATGTCAATCAAGACTCTGCACATAAAAACAAACACAGAGATCAACTGAACAGAATAAACTGCACATACACCCACACACCCACAGTCAACTGATTCTCCAAAAAGGTGCCATGAATACACAATGGAAAAAGCACAGTCTCTTCAGTAAATGGTCTTTTTTTTTGGCTCTGCAGCACAGCATGCAGGATCTTAGTTCCCCAACCAGTGACTGAACTGTGCCCCCTGCAGTAGAATCACGGAGTCTTAAACCACTGGACCGCCAGGGAAGTCCCTTCAGTAAATGGTCTGAAAAAAACTGGATATCCACATGCAAAAGAATAGAATCAGACCCCTATCTTACACATACATAAAAATCAACTTGAAGATTATAGGCTTAAATGTAAGACATGAAACTGTAAAACTCCTAGAAAAGAAAACAGGGGAAAAGCTCCCTGACACTGGTCTTGACAATGATTTTTTTGGATATAACACCTAAAGCACAAGCAACAAACGCAAAAATAAACAAGTGGGACTACGTCAAACTAAAAAGTTTCTAGAATGCAAAGGAAACCACAAAAATGAAAAGGCACCTTTAAAATGGGAGAAAACATTTGCAAATCATACATCCAATAGGGGTTAATATCTAAAGCATATGAGGAAATCTTAGAACTCAAGAGCAAAAAAATCAAATTATACAATAAAAAACAGGCAAAGGACCTGAACAGATATTTTTCCAAAAAAGAGACACAAATGGCCAGCAGGCATATTAAAAGATGCTCATTATCACCAATCATCAGGAAATGCAAATCAAAACCACAATGTAATATCACCTCACAACTGTTAGGATGACAATTACCAAAAAGTCAAAAGATAGTTAAGTGCTGGCAAGGATTTGTAGAAAACAGAACCTTTGTACACTGTTGGTGGGAATGTAAACTGGTACAGCCACTATGGAAAACAGCATGGAAGTTCCCCCAAAAAATTAAAAACAGAACTACCATACTATCCAGCTATCACACTTCTGGGTACATAACCCAAGGAAATAAAATCACTATCTCTAAGAGATACCTCTCCCCCCTTGTTCACTGCAGCATTATTCACAACGGCCAAGATATGGAAAAAGCCTAAACGTCAGTTGATGGATGAATGGAAAAAGAAAATGCTGACATATATACACAATGGAATATTTTTAGCCTTTAAAATTTACAACAACATGGATGAACTTGGAGGACATTGTGCTAACTGAAATAAACCACACAGGAAAAGGCAAATATTGCATAATCTCACTTATATTTGGGGGAAAAAAGCTGAACTCATATAACAAGAGAGTAAAATAGTGGTTACCAAAGGCTGGGGCACGGGGAAAAGGTGAAACTTGAAAAAAGAAAGAAAAATTGTAGAACGTGGCTGTTAGGGGCAGCTGGAAAGGGGTCATGGGGAATTCTCTTTTAATGGGTACAGAGTTTCAGTTCTGCAAGATGAAAAGTTCTAGAAATAAATGGTGGTGATAGTTGCACTACAATATGAATGTACTTAATACCACTCAACGGTACACTTAAATATAGCTAATGTAGTAAGTTTTATGTTATGCACATTTTACCACACATACACACAGAGAATGTACAAGCATTATCTTAATGCCTATGGAAAGCCTTGTTGATTCCTCTATGCAGAGTAAGTCATACCACCCTTCCTCAAGCTCCAGGAACTCCTGTGTATATTCCTACCAGAGAATATTTACCACATTGAATTACTAGTTCAATATTTCTCCACTCTGTGCTCAAAAAAATCTGAGCTTCTTAATTATAAAAGATATTTCCATCTGTTTCTAGAATACAACTTGAGGATCCAGGGCACACCTCTATTTGCTGTATAACAGCCAATATGAAAAATCACCACCATCTCCTAATCTTCATATCAATGAATTCCTCTTTGTCTCATCTTATGTTGCCCAATATAGATGCCTCACACATTGCCACTTCCTTCTTATGTCCTCATCATACCTGAGTGGTCTTATGTAAATTACTTAATCTCTCTGTACCTCAGCTTCCTCATTCATAAAAAAAGGGGGGGGGAATTAACAGTGGTACCTACTTCCCAGGGTTGTTAGGGTATTAAGTGTGTATAATCTATGCATAACAGTAGACTCCCTTTCCCCTCTGTTCTATTTCAATTTGATAACCCAGGACCACACCATTTATCTTGGCAGCACAGACCAAGGCCCACTGTAATGTGCTGCAGCTAGGCTAACCTATGCACAGGAACAATCAGTGATACCTGGACACAACTGCCTTACCTGCCCTTCTTTTCTCTCACTTCCCTCTTTCATTCTTTTTCTCCTTCTTGACTTGAGAGGGAGGCAGAATGGTTCGGCTTTTTAATGCCAACATGAATCACAGTTTCTGGAATTCAGTTAATATTTGTTCAGTAAATCTAGAATGAATGATTAAATGACTTGATCAACAAAGTTTAAAGGTGTTCCAGCATTGCTGAGAAACAGTAATGAAATAATGTAATTGTGTAGCACTTCACAATATTCAAAACATTTTGACAAACAACATTCTATTGCAACAACCCTGCAAAATAGAAACTTCAAGGATTATCAGCACTTCACCAAGAAGGAAACTGTGGCTCAAAGAAAGTGAAGTATTTGCCCAAGGCCACAAAAAGACCAATGTCAGTCAATCTACTTTCTTAACCTTCCTCCTATGTTTTCCCATGATTTCAATAAATTAGCAAAATTTGTGTTAAATATTAATTACCTAAATGGTTTTGCCTGATAGTTATTCATGTACCAGAACCATGACTGAAAAAACTGATTTTGGATTTTGAGGGAATGAGAGAGGGAATATATGACTATGCTGCTTATGGAAAAAGTCAGAGATTAAAGCTACTTCCAAGTGCTCCATAGCTCACATAGCACAAACTTTTAAATTATATAGTGTCCAGATTTTATTTGAGTTTATTCATATAGAATTTAGCTCCATCATATAGAACATAAGAGATTTTATACAAGCAGTGTGAGAAAAGACCACTATCAACATTTATTTCCCCTTAATACATGAAATTCTTGGCGATATTTTTGTAAAATTTTCATTGCCAATGTTTAGAAACGATGATTATTCCATTTGTTAGGAAAATCACACTTGTTAGGAAAAGCAATGAAAATCCATTTTATATCTTGTATGGAAGTCTCTGTGTTTTAGAGGTCCTAGTATTCATTTTGCCAAAAATTGCTAAGTGACTGTGGACAAGTCATTTAACATTTTTTTGATCTCACTTTACTCAAATCAAAATTATAGAGTTTTGCTAGTAATATCTGGCTTTCCACCTACCTCTGATTTCCTATTTTATACATCCAGTTGCCCAAATATTTAAATCAATACAAATATAAATAATATAAAGAAAGTGCAGGATTACATTAAGAAATCAAAATAGTTATTGCCATTCTCCCATAATTAGAGTATCAAAAAAGTCCAATTTTTAAAAACTTATCACATGGAAGTAGATTAAGACTTTATTACTTTTTAATATTAAAATAGAAAATATGAATAAGAAGACTTTCACTCAGAAAGAAAAAACTTGTGTAATAAAAATATACTTCTCCCCACTTTTATATTACAGAGAATAAAACACATCTCAGAAATAATATATAAATATAGCACATATTTGGGGATATAGAGACAAAGATATGAAACTACAATACTTGAATGAAAGTAGTTTGTCATTAGGTCTATGTAAGGTCAACACACAATTTGTTCCATAGTCAATAACTCTACCTTCAGTATGTCTTTCCTTTTTTTTTCTTTTTATATTTGGGGTCTTTTCCTAGCTTTATTGGGGTGTAATGGACAAAACTGTAAGATGTTTAAAATGTACACATGATGACTTGATATATGTATACAACCTCACATCTTTTTTTTTCTTTTGAGTGAGGATATCTAAGTTCTACTCTTAGCAAATTTCAATTACGCAATTCACTGTTATCTACTATATAGTCACCATGTTATACATTAGATCCTCAGACCTAATTCATATTATAGCTAACAGTTTGTACTCTTTCACCAACCTCTCCTTACTTCCCCCACCTTCCCCGCTCCAGAAACCACTTTCCTTCACTCTGTTTGAACTTGGCTTTTACTTAGATTCCATATATAAGTGATACCATGCAGTATTTGTCTCTCTGTCTGGCTTATTTCACTTAGCATAATGCCCTCAAGATCCATCCATGTGGTCACAAATGGCAGGATTTCCTTATTTCTCATGGTTGAATAATATTCCATTATGTATATTAACCACATCTTTTTTTATCTATTCATCAGTGATGGACACTTACATGGTTTCCACATCTTGGCTATTGTAAATAATGCTGAAATGAACAAGGGAGTGCAGATCTCACTGATATTGTTTTTATTCCCTTTAGGATGAAAGGAAAGAAGTGGGATTGCTGGATCATAGCAATGGGTAGTTCTATTTTCAGTTTTTTGAGGACTTTCCAGACCATTTTCCATAGTGGCTGTGGCTGCACCAGTGGACAAGAGAGTCCCCTTTTATCCACATCTTTGTCAACATTTGTTATATCTTGTCTTTTTGATGATAGCCATTCTAACAAGTGTGATGTGATAGCTCACTGTGGTTTTGATAAACATTAACCTAATGATTAATGATGTAGAGTACCTTTTCATGTACCTTTTCATTTCAGACATTTCATTTCAGACATTTCATTTCAGACATTTCAGAAAAATGTCTATTCAGTTCCTCTGCCTGATTTTTAATTGGATTGCTTGGGGCTTTTTTGCTTTTGAGTTATGAGTTTTATATTGATATTTTGGATATTAACCCTCTATTAGACATATGATTTGCAAATATTTTCTCCCATTCCATAGATTGCCTTTCCATTTGGGTGGTGGTTTCCTTTACTGTGCAGAAATTTTTTAGTTTTTTATAGCCCCACTTGTGTGCTTTTGCTTTTGTTGCCTCTGATTTTAGTGTCAAACCTAAAAAGTCATTGCCAAGACTGATGTCAAGGAGCTTTTCCCTTATGTTTTCTCCTAGAAGTTTTGTTACAGGTTTTATATTAATATAATTTTAAATCAGGAAATGTGATGCCTCTAGATTTGTCTTCTGTCTCAAGATTGCTTTAGCTATTCAAGGGTCTTTTGTGGTTCCATACAAATTTTAGGATTTTTTTTCCATTTCTGTGAAAAAATTTTGATATAGGTTACTTTGAACCTGTAGATTGCTTTGAGTAGCATGGGTATTTTAACAATATTAATTCTTCAAATCCATGAGAACAGAATAACCTTCCATTTATTTGTGTCTTCAATTCCATTCATCAATGCCTTATAGTGTTCAGTGTACAGATCTTTCACCTCCTTGGTTTATACATTCCTAGGTATTTTATTCTTTTTGATGCAACAGTAAATGAGATTGTTTTCTTAATTTCTATTTCTGACAGTTTGATGTTAATGTATAGAAATAAAGCTGATTTTTATTATAGTTATTTTGTATCCTGCAACTTTACTGAATTCATTAATTAGTTCTAGCAGTTTTTGGTGGATTCATTAGTGTTTTTTATATATAACACCATGTTATCCACAAATAAAGATAATTTTATTTTTTCCTTTGGATTTGAATGTCTTTTATTTCTTTTTCCTGCCTAATTGCTCTAGCTAGGACTTTCAGTACTATGTTAAGTAAAAGTGGTGAGAGTGGGCATCCTCGTCTTGTTTCTGATCTTAGAGGAAAGACTCTCAGCTTCTCTCCATTGAGAATGATGTTAGCTGTGAGCTTGTCATATATGGCCTTTATTATGTTGACATAGTTTCTCTTATCACCAGTTTGTTCAACATCATGAATGGATGTTGAATTTTGTCAAGTGCTTTTTCTGTATCCCTTGAGATAATATGATTTTTATCCTTCATCTGTTAATGTGTATTACACAGTGACTGATCTCCAAATGTTGAACCATCCTCACATCCCTTGAATAATCTCTGCTTGATCATGGTGTATGATCCTTTTAATGTTGTTGAATTTGGCTTGTTAATATTTTGTTGAGGATTTTTGCATCTATGTTCATCAGATATATTGGCCTATAATCTTCTCTTCTTGTAGTGCCCTTGTGTGATTTTGGTTATCAGGGTAGTGCTGGCCTCATTAAAAGAGTGTGGAAGTGTTCTCTCCTCTTATTTTTTAGAAGACTTTGAGCAGGATTAGTACCATGATTCTTCAAATGTTTGGTAGAATTCACTGGTGAAGCCATCTGGTCCTGGACTTTACGCTATTAGCTATTTTTTTTTTTAAGATGTTGGGGGTAGGAGTTTATTGATTTATTTATTTATTTTTGCTGTGTTGGGTCTTTGTTTCTGTGCGAGGGCTTTCTCTAGTTGTGGCAAGTGGAGGCCACTCTTCATCGCGGTGCGTGGGCCTCTCGTTGCGGAGCACAGGCTCCAGACGCGCAGGCTCAGTAGTTGTGGCTCGTGGGCCTAGTTGCTCTGCGGCATGTGTTCGACCAGGGCTTGAACCCGTGTCCCCTGCATTAGCAGGCAGATTCTCAACCACTGCACCACCGGGGAAGCCCCAGCTGTGGGGTCTCTGATTATTGATTCAATCTCCTTAGTAGTAAGTTGTCTGTTCAGATTTTCCATTTCTTCATGATTCGGTCTTGATTACTAGTATGTTGGTTACATCCACATATTTTGGATGTAATGTGTTGATTACATCCACATATTTTTAATTTTTTCGATTATCTTTCTATTATTGATTTCCATTGTGGTTGAAGCTGACATGATGATTTTTATTCTTTAAATCTGCTAAGGTATTTTTTATGGTCAAGAATCAGGTATATCTTTGTGAATGTTGCATGTGAGCTTGATAAGAATGTGCATTCTGCTCTTGTTGGATAAAGTAGTCTATAGATGTCAATTATATCCAGTTAATTGATAGTTTTGTTGAGTTCAATATGGGCTTATTGATTTTCTGCCTGCTGGATATGTCCATTTCTGATAGAGGGGTTGAAGTCTCCAACTATGGTAGTGTGTTCATCTATTTCTCCTGGCAGTTCCATCAGTCTTTGCCTTAAAAAGTATGTGCTCTGTTGTTAGGCATATACACATTAAGGACTGTAATGTTTCTTGAAGAAATGGTCCCTTTATCATTTTATAATGCCCTACTTTACCCAATAACTTGCCTTGCTGTGAACTCTGTTCTGTCTGAAATTAATACAGCCTCTCATGTGTTCTTTTGATCATTTTTAGGATGGTGTATTTTTCTCCATTTACTTTTTTTTTCATCCATTTACTTTTAATCCATATGTTTCTTTATATTTAAAGTGGGTTTCTTAAATTCCATATATATGTGTTAGCATATGGTATTTGTCTTTCTCTTTCTGACTTACTTCACTCTGTATGACACACTCTAGGTCCATCCACCTCATTACAAATAGCTCAATTTCGTTTCTTTTTATGGCTGAGTAATATTCCATTGTATATATGTGCCACATCTTCTTTATCCATTCATCCGATGATAGACACATAGGTTGTTTCCATCTCCTGGCTATTGTAAATAGAGCTGCAATGAACATTTTGGTACATGACTCTTTTTGAATTATGGTTTTCTCAGAGTATATGCCCAGTAGTGGGATGGCTGGGTCATACGGTAGTTCTATTTGTAGTATTTTAAGGAACCTCCATACTGTTCTCCATAGTGGCTGTACCAATTCACATTCCCACCAGCAGTGCAAGAGTGTTCCCTTTTCTCCACACCCTCTCCAGCATTTACTGTTTCTAGATTTTTTGATGATGGCCATTCTGACAGGTGTGAGATGATATCTCATTGTAGTTTTGATTTGCATTTCTCTAATGATTAATGATGTTGAGCATTCTTTCATGTGTTTGTTGGCAGTCTATATATCTTCTTTGGAGAAATGTCTATTTAGGTCTTCTGCCCATTTTTGGATTGGGTTGTTTGGTTTTTTTGTTATTGAGCTGCATGAACTGCTTGTAAATTTTGGAGATTAATCCTTTGTCAGTTGCTTCCTTTGCAAATATTTTCTCCCATTCTGAGGGTTGTCTTTTCATCTTGTTTACGGTTTCCTTTGCTGTGCAAAAGCTTTGAAGTTTCATTAGGTCCCACTTGTTTATTTTTGTTTTTATTTCCATTTCTCTAGGAGGTGGGTCAAAAAGGATCTTGCTGTGATTTATGTCATAGAGTGTTCTGCCAATGTATGCTAACACATATATATGGAATTTAAGAAAAAAAAATGTCATTAAGAACCTAGGGGTAAGACAGGAATAAAGACACAGACCTACTAGAGAATAGACTTGAGGATATGGGGAGGGGGAAGGGCAAGCTGTGACAAAGTGAGAGAGTGGCATGGACATATATACACTACCAAACGTAAAACAGATAGCTAGTGGGAAGCAGCCACATAGCACAGGGAGATCAGCTCGGTGCTTTGTGACCACCTAGAGGGGTGGGATAGGGAGGGTGGGAGGGAGGGAGATGCAAGAGGGAAGAGATATGGGAACATATGTATAACTGATTCACTTTGTTATAAAGCAGAAACTAACACACCATTGTACAGCAATTATACTCCAATAAAGATGTAAATAAATAAATAAATAAAAATAAATTAAAAAATAAAGTGGGTTTCTTGTAGAGAACATATAGTTGCGTCTTGTTTTTTGGTCCACTCTATCAGTCTCTGTCTTTCATTTCATCCATTTAGATCACTAACATTAAATGTGATTATTGGTATAACTGGATAGTATCTAACACAGTCATTACTGCTTTCTATTTGTTGCCCTTGCTCTTTGTTCCTATCTTTCTCTTCACTCTTTTCCTACCTTTTGCAGTTTAATTCCATTTAATTAAATGAAATTTCATTTCATTTTCTCTCCTTTATTAGCACATCAGTTATACTTCTTTTTTCACTTCTTTTAGTGGTTGCCCTTGAGTTTGCAATATACATTTACAACTAATGCAAGCCTATTTTCAAATAACACTATACCTCTTTGTAGGTAGTGTACCTTATAATAACAAAATAGTCTTATTTCCTCCTCTTTCCCACGTATCACTGCTGTCATTCATTTCACTTATATATAAACATACATACATATACATGCATTTCTTTATGTTTCATTCTCAGGATTTCCATCTCTCTGCTTATGTTGCCCATCTGTTCTTGCATGCTGTCTAATTAATCCATTAGAGCCCTTAGCATAGTAATCATAGTTGTTTTAAATTCCCAATCTGATAATTCCAACACC
The DNA here is from genome assembly GCF_005190385.1 of Monodon monoceros. Taxonomy (NCBI): domain Eukaryota; kingdom Metazoa; phylum Chordata; class Mammalia; order Artiodactyla; family Monodontidae; genus Monodon; species Monodon monoceros. Next base: position 44,679,846 of record NW_021703767.1, on the reverse strand, counting down.
CCTGTCATGTCTGGTTCTGATGCTTGCTCTGTCTCTTCAAATTGTGGTTTTTGCATTTGGTATACCTTGTAATTTTTTTTCTTGATAGCTGGACATATTCTACCCAGCAATGGTTCCTGTGGCTGTTTCTGTTTGTGAGGCTCTGCTCTGGGAAGCCGTAACTCCCTGCATCTGCCTGTCTGTCTTTCCAACCTTGGGGGCAAGCACTTTGCCCTGTGTCCTCCCCTCTCTTACGGATCAAAGAAGAGTTGATTTTTCAGTCTTTTCAGGTTTTTGCTTGTTGTTAGAACCAAGTGGTGACTCGCAAGCTCCTTATATGTGAAGCTGAATTTTTTTATGCCCAGATAGACTTTTTTAGATTAGCTTCATTCTTTTCTGCCTTTGAAACACTAATGAAAAACTTTAAATCTGCATGTTGCATTATCTCTCTCACACACACACACACACAAAACCCGTTCTGTATTAGAAGTTAAAACAGGGAAAAAACTATACTGTCGATTTCAAGATCATGGAAAAAATGCAGTCAGTGTGCCTTACATTAATACTAACAGTGCAAGTAGGGGAGGAACATGGGAATGTGCTGCTCACCAAAAAAATGCACCTTTTGGCTATTTATCAGTAAATCAATAATAAATATATCAGAATATCACATTGATATTCTGGGTCATTATTACCTTCATATCTTTTTTTAAAATTCTAGAACATTCTTATAAAAATGTAACTTTTCAATAATGAAAAAAAATTCCCTTCACATCACTCACCAAAATAAGTAAAAATAATTCTGAAGTTGCTGTATCAGCTAACAAAAGCCAATCAATTAGCCAATATTTATTGCCTACTACATGCTTAATAGGGTGTTAACAAGAGTAGGAAGAAAGACGTTCAAAATTCACCACAAAAATGTATTTATAAAGATAGATTTGGGTTGGACCTGAGTATGAGTATTTTTTCAAAGGCCCTCCATAAGATTTTGATGGACAGCCAGAGTTAAGAACCTCTGGCTTTTAATAATAAAGTACAAACCACTTAGGCACAGCTGATCAAAGCTCTTCATGTCCTGACCCCTGTCTATTTTTCATCCTTCAGCTCCTGCCGCTCTCTTCCTTATAAGTCTCTATCTATTCGTAACTATTTACCAGGACCCCGCAAAATGCTATTGTATTTTTTGCCAGGCCCTTGAACCTGTTATTCCATCTATCTGGAATAATTTGTAATCACTAGTCACCTAATGAATAGTGACTAGTATTTTAACACTCAGCTCAAGCTTCTCTTCCTATATGAAGTCTTTCTTGATGCCTGAAAGTACATGTGACCACATCTTCCTTCCTTCAAAGCCATTGGTAATCTGTACCTACTTCCATCACCACACTGACAAGAAGTTGTCTCCACCCATTTGACTTTCTCTTCCTATTAGACAATAAATTCATAAAGAACTACGTTTACTTATATTTGTATCCCTGACAAAGGGCCACTAGTAATATAGTTAATTGTGTTATTTCAAAGATAGTAAACTAGGTTTGATTCCAAAATTTTGTACATAACTTACTAGCTTATGACCTTGAGGAAATTCCTCACACTCTCTATGAGGTAGTTGTCAAATTCAGTTGTCAAATTGGAATAATATGACTTAATTCCTAGTTTAAAGGAATGAAGCAATGCACAAAAGTCCTTAAAACATAGTAATCAGTAGATAAATATTAACTATTATATTATTGTGACTGTTGTTGTGTGGCCAGGTATATATATATATATATATATATGGTATATTCCATTTATAAATTCTCAAAATAAAACTGAATAGGTGTTATTTTTGCTATTATATAGATAATTAAAACAAGGCTAAGACAGTAGCCATTTTCTAAGAAATTAATTTTAATAAGGCATAGGACTGGAATTCAGACCCAGGCCTATTTGATTGTGCAACACTGAACAGAGTAAAAATTAAAGAAATATAACGAAATACATATCAAGCATCTTACCAAACTTTAACAAGAAGATATTTCTGCTTTATAGATTACCATTTCTTACCATTACTAAATCCAAGCAGAAACCTCCCCTTAACTCATCTTTAATCTCCTCTTAGAGTTGGAAGGAGAAAAAAAAATTCAGGGTTTTTAGGCTATTACCCCTCTATTCTTGGCAATTCAGAGCAACTCTGGCATCTTGAGCTTTTATTGTCCCTAATATTTCAGAGCTGAGGTATCAATATACCTTCTAAGTATACACTTCCTACTTGCTTCTAGCTCTCCCTTCTCATTTTTCTTTTCACTACATTTATTTTTGAACAGAAGAAACCTAGGTTATACATGACTTTTCCTAATTCCATGGCTGTTTGTTTTAATTAGAAAAATCTATGGGCAGAAGACCATGCACAGTCTCCATTATGGTCTTTGTGTAATAGCAATCATTTTTCTACATTTTCTCCTGTTTAATTCACTAGTAGTCAAGGCCTGGGTATATGCAAAAGTTATGCTCTACATGAACTGAAATACATGTAAACAGTCATCTAACAGGTACAGCAGAGATCTTCCTTAAGATTTTCTCTCTTTCTCTCAAGAGTTATTAAGGATGACACTTTTTTGATATTTAAATAAACTTAATTTATACAAATTTATAATTTATGGTTCTCAGGTCATGATTTTTTCCAAACATATTTAGTCATAGTCTGTTTCTATCTTGTTACTGGCAGTTTTGAAGGAAAATAATACTTTTAAGTACCTTTCTCAATGCCCTTACAAAGAGGCACATCAGGTTCCAGAAAAATGTTATTAGCTCTCTTAGTCTGGATTAGCTTTCCTAGTCTAGATCTCTTTTACATCCTAACAGATGATGTATTTATTCAATTATCTGCAGGGAAACAATACAGTGTGTTGGTTAAGAATGTACACTTTGGAGCTATAATGTGTAAATCCAAATCCTTACTCTGCATGTTAGTTTCATAGTGCTGCCATAACAAAGTACCACAACTGGGTTAGAACAACAGAAATTTACTGTTTTACGGTTCTGAGAGCTAGAAATCTTAGATCAAGAGGTCAGCAGGGTTGGTTCCTTCTGAGAACCATGAGGTAGAATCTGTTTCATGACTCTGTCCTAGCTTAAGGTTGTTTGCTGGCAATCTGTGGTGTTCCTTGGCTTGTAGATCCATAACTGCAATATCTGCTTTAATCTTCACGTAGCCTTCTCCCTGTGTGCATGTCTATCTCCAAATTTCTCCCTTTTAATCAGTACACCAGTCATATTGGATTAGGGGCCCACCCTACTCCAGTAGGACCTCATCTAAACATATTACATCTGCAACAACTTCATTTCCCAAAAAGGTCATATTCTTAGGTACCTGAGATTAGGACTTAAATATAGGAATTTGGGGGGGACACAACTGAATGCATAACACTCTATTACCATTTAACACTGTGACAAGTTACTTAACCTATTTTGTGTCCTAATTTCCTTACCTATAAAACTGAGATAAAAATGATTAACTTTATGGGTTGTTGTAAAGATTACACAACTGAATACACTGAAGTACTTAGAATGGTGCCTAGAAAGGAGTAACCACTCAAAAACTCAGAATTTATACTGCATTTGAACAGCTATTTCTGGGAAAATGTCCCATAGAAATGTAATTATTTTGAAATGAAACACTAGCAATCTTAAAATCCAAGCCCCTTAAAACATCATTTACTATATATTTTTAAAATATAACATTTAGAGGCATATCAATTTTGTTTCTATAGTTTAGGAATTGGTTTATTTTTAAAAGCACAATAATTGTGTATGGAAGTTGGATCAATATTGGGCACAATATTTTGTGTCACAAATTTTCTCATGTTAGCCAGGCACACGGTAGTGACCAGAATATTGTACAGTATTTTGAATGCACTGAAATTTTGTATAAGCCACTTGGTAAAAGTCAAATTTCTTGTAAAGAAAAGGTTAGTTCAGGCCATCTATATTGTTTCCTTATCTTCTATACTGCAGGATAAGAGTTTTATCATAACAAGGGATATTTCAAATTGTACTTGAGTAAAAGCAAATATATGCTATCCTTTCGGGAGACTGGCTTCATGATTCTATTATAATATGTCTCCTAAATTGCTAATACTCTACTGAGGGTAGTAGTAATATGATGCCTAACTCCTCTGGGCTGAACTGGGAGACACTATAGACTCTAATTATAAAAAGTCATATTCATTTCATAATTGAGTTTTTAGTGTAAGGGCTAAAATTCTAAAAGAAGTTATTTGGAAGATTATATTATACTATCAGTGATTAGACATGTGCTAGGTTTTGGCCACCCATTATCCATTCCACTTGTTTTAGTGACAGAATTTTTAAGGAATTCCTTGTCCCCCACAGTGTCCAGTCATGGTAAGGTTGTCAATCAAGGGGTCCTACTCTTTCTATGATGCAGGGGCTCATGACCCAATGTAGGCCATTCAGACTCACTCTTGCAGAACTGATATTTTTAGCTGAGTAATACAATTATAGGGAAAAAAGGGTTGAAATCAATTCAGCCCAATGAGACTGATGATTAATTCCTGATGTCTAGATCCCAGGTGCTGCCCTTATTCTTATCCTTTGCTAAAGTTGGTTCTCTAGGAGTCTCTTCAGTTCTGTGGAATCATCTTATCCAAAGTCTTATAAATCCAACATTTATATTATAAATCCAATTTTTATTTATAAGATATCAAATTCCTTATAAATTTCTTTTCTGCTTATTTTAGCTAGCTTTAATCCCTATTTGCTGCAATGGATAAAGATAGGGATCCCTAAGTCAGGGTTTCTCAAACCATCTGCATCTACATTTAGCAGAGTGTTTATTAAAAATGAACAGTCCTAAACACTATCTTTAACACACTAAATCCAACTCTTTGGTAGTGGGGCTCAGCAATCTGTCATTTGAAAAAGTTCTTCAGCAGTTCTTACAGACATTAAGACTTGATAGTTGCTATGCTAGATCTGAATTGAGGGAAAATCAAAAGTAGTCCAAAAGGAGGAGAGTCTGGGGCTGAAGACTCAAACTGTACAGCTTCTCATTAGATACTTAAATTGTCATTATTGCTCATTAATCAAGACTGCTTGTACAGTGCCTAACAAGCAGTTTAAACATCTGGATGAATTAGTAAACAAACAAATGATAAACATACAAGCAAAAGCACACAGTAATGGGCCTTACAACCACAAAAATAATATATATAAAGAAAATGGGAGTAAAAATGGCATATTACTTAAAGTCATAACTATTAAATGCTAATTTTAAAAAGTTGTATAATCCAGTAAAAGAAATCCTTTTTTATAAATAATTTTCCAAAAAATTCTTCTATTCTTTTAAAACAGATTATCAATATTTATAAGTGATATAGGTTAAGTGTTTTAGAAATTTCTCTAGACATTAATGTAGAGGAACAATATTTAAATTCAATACCTTTGCACTTTTAATATTCTAGGAGTTGCCTGAAATTCTCCTTCTCATTTAGAAAGTACACTGATCTAACAGGCTTAAGGCCTGCTTTCTTTTTCCTTTGTGGTTACTAATTTGCTCTATCAGCTTTGCCAAGTAACTTAACGTCCATATAAATTCCATTAGTAAAATAAGTGCAGTAATTTATGGTGCTTACTTACTTTGGAAAGGTGGAATAAAAAGATAAAGTGGTAGAATTAAATTAATATACACAGTTGAAAAGCATTCGGTCTTTTTCTTCATTTTTCCTACTATGTCAAATCCTCCATCAACTGGAGATACATTTTTACAGGTGTATTAATGGGAGAGACTGCTGAGTACAAAACATTTTTGAGTTTTCCAGAGAAACATCCTCTTTAAGTACAAAGATGCTATCCACTTATTTTGAACTTAAATTAGAACTGATTTCTATTCTTGTTTTTCTGAAGTATAACAGAGTTTGATAAAATGTTGGAGGTGAAGATAGGGGAAATGGTTAACACCGCAGTCAAGCGAACAATTTCAAATAGAACAACAGACACCATCATTTTTAAACCATACTCTTGGCTACTCTAAACAAATCCCAGAATCTCCATCAGACTGCTCCTATTGCAAAGGCTTCCTTCCTTGTTCTCCTATCATCTCTCTTATGTGCTCTCTCAGTAGCAAAACAAGTTTTTCCACCATCTCACATTGAGGGATTTGGGACTCCTGTTGATGCACATGCCCTCATCGAAGAAATTTTTACAAATAAAGGAAGTTATGTCTCTATCAAGATGTTCCTATCTGGGGGCATTAACTTGGATGCCAATTCTTCAGTTTGATAAATAAGGCTGAAATGAAAAGTCCTGTATATAAATTTTGGCCTGTCTTTATCCATGCATTCCCCTAGAATTTAAATTCATAAAAGTGGAATTAATAATCTAAGTATATGAATATTTTTCAACTTTCTGCTTAACTGCTTTCTAGAACATTTTACATCTTCAAAAGAAATGTTTGTTGTCACAGCACACTCTGAGGCATGATATATATTAACCTGAAGCCATAACACATCTAGAAAATACAGTTAAATAGGATGTGCAAAGATTCTCTACACATTAAAAAAACTAAAAAATAACTGAGAAAAAGATTAATAGACATCACTCCATAAAATTATAAACTCTTCCAAAAAGATTAAGTGTTGAGAAATAATCACTGAGGAAGGAAAGTTCCTTGATTTCAGCTAGATATTCAGCCTAAACTCTTACTCAAATTCTCAACCCCCTTTCAACTTTTTTCTAGCTTTTCCACTCAAGGAGTTTTCCCAAGCTACACAATATTGGAAGATTGTGTATGTATGTGGATCTAGCATAATGTCACACCTGCAGTAGAGCCACGTGCAACCGCTTTTTTGTCATCCTCATTCCATGTGGTAAATGTTCCTATAACTTGAGCCTACCTTTCCTCCCCCTCTTCTACCTACCTATAACTAGGTAGGTATCAGCCATTCTTGTTCTTGTGAATATTAGATAAGTGAATTTGGGAGGATTTAGATTAAAATTGGAAGGTAAGAAATCCCACTTCAGCATAAGTTACATTAGTTACAACTGACATTTTGTCAGGTAGCTTATCGTTTGTATATAAAGCACTATTAGAGTGACTGGTAAATGGGCATTTATTCCTGCCTATTGTTCAATGTGTGCATGTCATCAGAAGCAAATATTAGAGGGGAAAAACGATAAGTGGAAAAATTTGGAGGCTGAAGCCAATCTTGATATACAAACAGTAATAAACATAATTAAAGGTAACTTGGGGGAAATACTTGGAATTAACATGACATATGTAAGTAGTATATAAAGAACTTACACATAAAAGAAAATCATAATCATTCCAATTTAAGACTAGCTAAAGAAGATAAATTTAAAATAGTCCATTTGCATGAAATATTCCCTAATTTTGCATTAGAAGAGAATTAAGTCCAAAATTTTTATAAGAAATTGAGAGCAACTGACTGAACAGGATAATCTTGGACCTGGACAATAAGTATATCAGAGACAAGTATATTAAAAAGAAAATTTATGGCTTTTTCCTTAGTTATATAGATACTATTTAAGCTTCCTACACTCTGGTGCCACATTAGAAGCAGAACTTCCAACCAAGCTAGTGTGCATTTGGAGGATGGGATCTATTCCATAATAAATGTGGCATATGTGTGGTGGGATGTACTTAAAATCATAATCTTTTACAATTAAGATATCAAACCTCAAAAAATATCCTCAATCTAGTAAAGCCTGACAACAACTCAGATTCTCACAGCCCAGGCAAATCATCTGCTGGAGGAGAAAATACTTTAAAGACTTACGATACATACTCTAGCACAGAATTAAAATAATTTTTATGACATGGCAATACATGACCATATTCTAGGTATTGTGTAATGATTAAAGGAGAAGAAATATTAATCCAATCATAATATACCTTTATAAAGATATTTATTTTCATAAGTTAGAAATAACGCCTGCACTACGGTATTGAAATAATGATCAGGGCAACAACAACAAACCTAGATGCTCACAAAGAGATGAGTAATTCATTAGGCTTTTTAGCAAATCTGTAATTTTTCAGTTAATTATTTAAAGTCCAGCTTGTCAAAAGATCTGCAATTATTTCAATTATTATTTTAAATATATCTCTATGTTGAAGGACAGATGAGAACCATAAAATGTTGGATTTGAAAATAAGAATATTATTGTAATTTAGAAACTAAATTGACAGTTTTCAGTGCTTTTTGACATTATAAATGTACAAATTAAATGTCAACAGCTAATCATGGATAATCTGCCATTGATTTTTCTCTGTTTAAAAATACCAAATTCTGGCAGCAATTTCTATGTTCTTCTACAGGCACATTTCTCAAATATAAAATACAGGATCTATCAAGGAGTAATTTATCTAATTTCTCAACATAAATGTTAAAGAATACTAGCAATTTCAAAGTTATGAAACACCTCTAAAAACCAATATTTAATACAGGTAGGGAAGAGAATCACAATAAAACAAGAATGGTAAGAGATGGCAAGAAACTAGAGAAACATTTTTAATCTTTAAATTGCATATAGTGTAAATCATACAGATTTTACAATTTTACCATCATCTAAATATAATCAGAAGAGAAAACCACATACAATCCATTAAAATCAAGATTTTGTGTTCTTATAGTTTTTGTGCTGTTTCTTTTTAAAAGCAGCCACCATCATCAAACACACTATTTCTTAAAGAATATGATAAAACTTTTAATGAAAAAGCCAAGTGGTGCCATTTACTTAAAAACTCTATATATGGAATCTATAAAAAAAAAAAGGTTATGAAGAACTTAGGGGCAGGACAGGAATAAAGATGCAGACGTTGAGAATGGACTTGAGGACACGGGGAGGGGGAAGGGTAAGCTGGGACGAAGTGAGAGAGTGGCATGGACATATATACGCTACCAAATGTAAAACTGATGGCTAGTAGGAAGCAGCCGCATAGCACAGGGAGATCAGCTGGGTGATTTGTGACTACCTAGAGGGGTGGGATAGGGAGGGTGGGAGGCAGATGCAAGAGGGAGGAGATATGGGTATATATGTATATGTATAGCTGATTCAATTTGTTATAAGGCAGAAACTAACACCCCACTGTAAAGCAATTATACTCCAATAAAGATGTTAAAAAAAAAAAACTATGTTCAATCTAAGATATTATTCACTTGGATTTTATTTTTACCTATACAGAGAGTAAGTTTTAATCTTCAAGTGCAGAATAACTAATTCAAGGTAGCTTAAAAATTGAAGTTTCCAGAGGAGTCACTTGTTTTCTCTTATTGCTTATATATATTTATGATGATGAATCCTGATAAATGTGAGACTCATTTTCATTTCCCATATGTAACTCAAGATTCTTTTTTGTTTATAATTTTTAAAATTATTTCCCTTTCTCTCTGCTATATTGCTAGTATTTAACTGCTAAGTATATCTCTTCAACTTTACAACGTTGTTCTTAATGTCAGGGGCCAGATCCTATTTCATTTCTAGCAGGTACACAAAGTCAGTGCCAATATAGGGTCATGGTCAACATACTGAATGAATATTTTTTCTCAATGTCTCCATATACTAATTCATAGATCAGTGAAAATGGTACTTTTACCTTTTCATCTCTGTAAACAATAGTTCATAGATGTGAACTTATCTATGGAACAGCTAAATCCATATTGCTTTGTCAATTATTCAATGACATATAAACAGCCTCATTAGTTAAATCTTAAGCTCTCAGAAGTCCAGGGCAAAGTGACCCATCTTTACGTTTCCTGTTCCCAGCACAGTGAAAAAACATAGTAGGTATCAACAGATTTCATTTAAAACTTGGATGAATATATACTTAATTTTGAACTAATCTGAGAATTCTAGGAAAATATATACAAATAAACCATATAGATTAAGCACTGAAGTGTTTATATATAAGTAATAAAAATGAACAAAAACCCAAAGATAACTATATCTATATTACAATGGAAAAGTATTTCAGAACTTTATAGCAGAAACAGGATAAAAATTTCATCTGATTTTAAGGCTTCATAAATTCAGGGAAAATTTTCATTTAGCTTTAACAAGTACTTAAAATTCCAGAATACTAAACTTTAAAATAAATTCTTAAATTTTACTTTTGCTTTACTAGGTAATAGAGCTCTTGAAAAATCTAAAAAAACAGTGCATATATATACATGGATTTTTGGTCATAAACTAGTGAATATCATAAAGGTTCTTACACATGGAATTTTAAATAAACAAACTACCTGCTATTTTAATAACTGGGGTGAACTCTAGTTTTCTAAACTATAAAATGAAGTTATTATACTGTAACACTTTAAGACAGTAAGTTATTATAATATAGGTACAATTTTTGCTCTAATATAGTATCATAAAAATAAAATTGGAGCATGTTATTTTTCACTTATTTTAAAACATGCTAAGCAATATGTTATACCAACAATATGCACTTCTGAAATTCTGTTTCTTTTTCAGATAGAAGTTAGGATCTCTTTCTGACTGCTCCCTCATTAAATTGAACATGTAAAACAGCCAAGGAAACGGTAGTTTCCTCATTAAATGTTCTAGTGTTATGAAATTGTTGTGGCTACTGCAGTCTTGGGGTTTTTTGTTGTTGTTGATCAGGCATTATAATTGTTAACAAGTGGACTAATGCATAGATTTTATTTAATTTTAGAAACTGACAAAAGTCTTATGATTTTGTGCAATGCTGTTAGTTTGCTCAACTCTTTCCTGTCACACATAATGGCAACTACTAATTATTTTCACTTGCATTCACAGTTTAAATGTTGTCTAAGTATACTTTAAATCCAGAAGGAGAGTGAAAGGAAATTTTCAGGATTTTTTTTTAAAAGAGATTTAGCTAACGTTGTTTGTCATCAGGACATTTCTATACTTGCAGAGATAAGGCTCTAACCCACGATATTAACAAGAGAGATTTCTTAACCAATTAGGTTCATTTTAAAAATAGTACCATAATTCAGTTTTTTTCTATCCCTATTTTTCTTTCATTTTGCGTGTTTATAGCTACTTAGCTACTGTATTATATTTTAAAATAAACTTCAGCTGTCTTAGATATCAATTTTTAGAATAACATTCATTGGCCACTACAGTTTAATTTTCTAATTAAATGTTTAATTTTAATTATTTTTAGCAATATTAAAGTATCATAGCAATATAAGGAACAAATTTCTTCCTTTAAAAGTAAAAATTAAGGTGATATTGAGATATATTTCAACTCATATTTGGAGGCAATCATTTTAATTAGTTTTAGATAATTCTTATTTGGAATACATATTAATGTAATACCTTTTTATTTCCTAGTCATCATAGGTAGGAAAGTTTTCATATATTGATTTTTTTTTAAATCATGTGTAAGTACTTTTCCTTATTCTATACATTATACTCTATGTACTATACAAGAATGTGTTTCTCTTTGCAAGGCTCGTGTACCACCAATATGAGTATTATAATAATAATCTGAAAGAATACGTAATTATTCTACTGTTATGTTATTAGTAAGTTAACATAAGTAAATAAATTACGTACATAAATATCCCATATATCCACAGATACCTAACATTGTAAGAATAATACATAACTAATTCTACCTCCTGAACATTCAGTTTCTAAGGAGATATTATATCTTCTATGATCAAAAAGTTAAGTACAACTTTACAACTGAAGTTATAAAATGAAATAGAAGGAATAGGGGTGATTTTTCATTTATATCCAGCAAGTTCAGATCATCAAACAGGCCAACAGCTAGAGGACACAGCAGTATCCTGGGAAAGTAGCTGAATCTATTTTTCAGTACATGGACTGAAAATACATACTTTCATCCCAGTTCCCACTCCAAAGCTTAATTAAAAGGTATGCTTGCTGCTATCTGAAACTGGAAACTAGCTTCTTCACCATTAACCATAGTTTTTAATAATAAATCCACCTTAAATAAACACACCATAAAAAGCTCGTCTAACATCCTTCAAACAAAATCTCCCTCTACCTGTCAGTCCATGGAAAGCCATTACAGATGTGAAATATTTATATTTTCTATGCATGGTTGTATTTTTAAATGCATATTTATGTTTACTTTTCATGTAATTAAATAGAATATATGCCCACCCATAAAACTAATATTAGAAGATCCTTGTGAAGCAATTTTACAAATAAACCACATGAAAGTGTTAGTAGTATTACTTTAGCCCCTTCCTTCTCTCCCTCATCATCTCATTTACTGTAAAATTCTTCATCTCATAAAAATCATCAAGTAATTAAAGAGTAAATATCAATTACTCAAGGATATATAACATCAACAGAGAAGACTGATATTCTAAGGAACAGAGATTGTATGATAATCACTGTTGTAGACTTAGAACCCAGCATAATGCCTGACACAGGGAGATTCTTAATATGTGACTGTTGAGTGACTTATTTTTTTAACTTTGAGATAAACTGTAATGAAATAATAGAAATTATTTTCAAATAAGTGGTACATAAATATATTGAGAATTGAACAACAGTACTTGTTACATGTTACCATATAACAAATGTGTTTTTAAAGTTTTTCTAATTAATTTTGGATCTAATTTTAAGAAAACAGAAAATTTTCCTGCCAGACTTGGAAAGAGACCGGAAACCCTTCACTGGATCATATATTCTGGGAGGGAAAGTTCTCCTTGAATTCTTATATATGGTAAGTACACTGCCTATCAAATAGTAGGCCTCTGATAAATATCTGTTTGAAGAACGAATGTTTTCACTCAGTTCTAGAATATTTACCATTGAAAAACAAAATTGTATATCCCATAAGAAGTCAATGTTTACTGAAAGGAAATCACTATAAAATATCAATAGTAGGGCTTCCCTGGTGGCGCAGTGGTTGAGAGTCCGCCTGCCGATGCAGGGGACACGGGTTCGTGCCCCGGTCCAGGAAGATCCCACATGCCGCGGAGCGACTGGGCCCGTGAGCCATGGCCTCTGAGCCTGCGCATCCGGAGCCTGTGCTCCGCAACAGGAGAGGCCACAACAGTGAGAGGCCCGCGTACCGCAAAAAAAAAAAAAAAAAAAAAAATATATCAATAGTATTCTCCAGAACATTCTAAGCACTAAATTAAAATATAAGATTTACTATGTTTGAATATTTATATTTAAGAATATTTAGAAATGTTTAAATGAAGCACTTCCAGAGTATGAATTTTCTAAATATATACAAAGTATATATGACTAAGTTAGGAATTTTTATGATTCTATTTAATGATTACATTCATAAATTATTATTATAATGCAACTCACTGTAATGAATAATAACTGGTCAGGGAAATTTTTTAAATTACATGCAATATACTGTTGTTTAGTGGAGAGCCTAATAGTTTCTTCCCTCATCTTAAGATCTCATTTTCTGGATCTCTTATAGGCTTTCTGAACGTGTATTTGTTTCTCTTCATTGAAACAAAATGCAGAGATAAAAGAAGACTAATAGAAAATATGTGAAACACGCTTATTTGATATCTAGTATCACTTACATTTTTGTTTTCAGTAACAGTAATCTGATCATAACAAAGATGAACAAAATTGGTGCATAAGCCAAACTTCCAAATATTGCTCTATATTTAATAGACTCTGTTGGATTACCATATTACTTTGTGAAGATGTCTCCGCCCATGTGTGCCATTATCCACTCTGACAAAAAACAACTATATATGGAAAGTTGTCATGTCAAAAATGCATTAAAAAATTTCATTTGTTGATCCATTATGAGTGTACAATGTTATGTACAATGGTTTGACAATGGTTTGAAATAGTAAAACTGTTAAGATTATATTTTAAATCATAGTCTGAGCTGAATAGAGTGGAAAGTGGGCCTCACCCCACCCTTCCTATCCTCTGTCAATTATCAATTATTATAAGCAAGGTCATTTTTACGGGGAGTAATGGAAAATTTTTTCAGCCCTTTGGAAAAGAAGTGATATAAATGTTGAATATCTACATTTATTTTTCTGTAATGATAAGATGATCCCATAATCCTAACTCCAAAATGTATCTCAAATCCATCTTCTTCTCCCCATCTCACTACCACCACTCTACCCAGGCCACCATACCCCACCCCCCAGGTAACTGCAACAGACTCCTAATTCTACTCTTGCCATCTTCCAATCATCTCTTTGCTCACTAGCCATAATGCTCTTAAAATGAAAAATAGTTAAAATCTCTCAATAGCTTCCCATTTTACCTAGGATAATATTAAAACCCAGTTCCTTTCCATGGCTTGTTTTCTTTGTGGTATCTGGTTCCTCACTATCTTTCAAACCTTACTTTGTGCTAAATCTCTTCCTTGCTCAGTAAGGTCCAGTCACACTGGACTTATTTCTTCAAACGTGTCAAGCTCATTTCCCTTCAAGGTCACTGACCAGGCAATTCCCTTTACCTAGAATGCACTTCTTCCCATTCTGTACAATTAGCTCTTTCTCATCCTTGAGAATGTGGCTTACATGTCACCTCCCAGATAGGCCTTTCCAACCATCACATTTAAAATAGCAGGTCCCTCCTTTTATTTGTTCAGTGCCTGTGTTCATTCCTGCACAGCATATAGTTTCATTTACTTAAATATTTTTTTGTCAGTCTCCCTTACTAGAAAATAAATTCCATGAGGGCATTTATAAAGTCTGCCTTACTTATTCTTTTTCTCTTCATCATCTAAATATTAAACTCGAAAACACAGTACTCAATAAAATAAGGCAAAAGTTGAGGTAATATAATTTCCATTTTTTAAAGAACTAATGTCAGTCTAATGAAATTGCAAGTTGATCAGAACACTATAGATGTAGTACATTAAATTATGTTGCACAATTTTTATATGTATGATATAATATATATAATATTTATTTTAAAATAACACTGTGGATGTATAAACAATTTTTTTTTTTTTTTTCCAGTACACGGGCCTCTCACTGTTGTGGCCTCTCCCATTGCGGAGCACAGGCTCCGGACACGCAGGCTCAGCGGCCATAGTTCACGGGCCCAGCCGCTCAGCGGCATGTGGGATCTTCCCGGACTGGGGCACGAACCCGTGTCCCCTGCATTGGCAGGCAGACTCTCAACCACTGCGCCACCAGGGAAGCCCTGTATAAACAATTTAATCCTTCTGTACAAATTTAGTTTGATTACATGATTGACAAAGTGCACTGAACAAAGTCAATCCCTTTACATTACTTAACTATATGTACTGATCTCCACCATATTTATACTCCCAAGAAATGCTGAGTCAAGAACACAATGAAGAAACTTCTATTACTTTGGGGGTTCAGTTGACTATGTACACTGTAAAATAAGATCTGTTCTCTCGCCATTTAGGACAAATGAAATATATAGTCAGAAGTACTCATGTGTGTGAAAAGAAAAGAATGAAAGAGAAAGATTGAGATATGGTGCTTGTCATAGGGAAAGAGGATTGGTAGAAGGAAATACAAGAAATCTATGATGCCTTTTGCACTTAAGTTATTTAGACCAGCAGTGATTAGTGAAGAAGGGAATTTCAACTCTAGTATTTTTCTCAATATTTAATTTTGTAACATAAAAGTAATACAAATTCCTTATTAGAAAAGTTGAAAATATTAAAAATGTAAAATGATGTTATTTAACCACTAATTTTAGATATATATTTTCCCCTTGGGAAAATCTCAATTAAAACTGCTTTATTCATGTTATTCCTAGTTTGAAGAAGAGATCCTTAAAGAACACTGTATAATTTTTGTGTAAGAAAAAATTTTTAGACAGTGTTATCCCAAACCCAGAGCAAAAAACATTTAGGTGATCAATGCATATCAATGATATTTTATATTTCTATTTTAAACACTAATCATAATGACTAATTACACAATGGCTTATTTCAATTTGTAAATGCATAATAAAATTGCATTCTAGGTTGTTTTTATACTTATGGTAAATAAGAAAACATGAGATTACAATCTGCACCTTTACAACTATAGTTTATTGCTGAAAATAAATTTTATATAAGTGAAAGGTCTTTTAGAAATATCCTTTATAAATCATTCAGTTTTCCTTATTTAACACAACGTTAAATATTTTCAGTAAAGTTCACTCTTGACCTTTCCGAAAATATTTCAATTCCTCCCCTTCAATAAATATTAGAACAACAGACTTATAGTTTGTGAACAACACTTATGGAAGTTCAACTAATTTGGGGCTATGAATTTTATTAAGCAGATATTTTTCTGCTCACCTATGTTCACCTGTATTTACACACAACTTAGTGTATTTTACACTCAATTCATTCAAATTAATAAATTCAATGAAACTAATGATTCAGACTACTGTTTTCCTTGTTAATTTCATTTGTCACTGAATTTCCTGGGTGGAGGAGAAAGATCAATTCACACAATCTTGGTAGTAAAATGAGCTCTCTAGACTCTCATATTCAAACCATATTTTGATTTAATATATTATTTGAGTATTGATTATTTTGGGAAACATGAGTCACACCCTGAGAGATGCATCAACTCTTAGACTAAAGCAGAGTAATCTCTGAATTAATGGATCCCTGGTGGCTACTAACCACTGTTATTGATACACCTGGTTACTTACATATGAAACAAGATTGTATTTTATATTCTCCTAAGTATCCTACTAGTACGGAAATAAAAGTTTACATATATTAAGAGGGTAAAATCTGTTATTTTTACATAAAAATTACCAACACGAAATAAATACTTATTTCCCTCTTATAAATAGAGGGAAGACTAATGGAATAATAGAAATCTGAGTACAAATCACACTTTCACTTACTTAATCAGATGAAGTGATCTAGGAAGCAACTCTACTTTTTGATGGATTCAAGGAGGTCTGGGTAACAGGAAGAGAGAGTCAAACTGATTTGTCTTTATAGTGCAGAGCTTCACAGCAGTTAAAAAAACAAGAGAAGAGATGCTTCCTGTACTCAAGTTACTCTTAGCACCATCTTAAGCACCAGGTTAAAAATGAGGTAGTTCACTTTTTTGATAGTTTTACTATGCCTACGTATGGAAAACTAGGAAATGGGAAGAGGGTGATTCCTTCATTCAACCATGAAAGATTTTATATGATTTGGTAAAAATAGATAAATAACATTAAAAAGTTTACCTTGTGAATATCCTTAATGAGAAGGCAAATTAAATAAAAACGAAATTTTACCCTCCATAACAAATTTTAAAAATAAAACATAAATTCCATTAGCTCTTAGGATGAAAAGTTACTAGGAAAATGAATACGATATCCTTAAAATTAACTATTCATCGTATTACTGATGTTTATTATTATGTGTAAAAGTCTGATTTATATTTTACATTAGTATTTCTATATTGTGTACATACTATAATAATTCTGTAATACCTCATGTTTTCAATGTTTACAAATTGGTAAGATATGTTGATTCATGTCATCTATTTATGAAGCTACAAATAAGAAAATATCCCCCAAGTGTTCATAAAAATAACATTTTGAAGTTCCACATTTTATTAACTATTAGCGTGATGATTTCAGTATTTGAAAATTATCTCAAAGTATTATTAGGCATAATTTCTAATCACTATGACTTTAGGCTGTAAAAAGCATTTTATGAGGAATCATTGGTGTCTGATGAAAAAAATCTGAGCATATTTTCTCTATAATCTTCTGTTGAAGAACTTCTCTAAATTTTACCCAACTTAGCCTTTAGGCACTATATTAGCCAAGTGTAATGCATAGCCTGTGTTTTTAGCATGTTAGTACAAGTTCAAATTAAGAGTTTTAGGAGACTACCTTTACTTATCTTATTTAATTGTTGGGTAAACTGAGTAATACTAACACTGTTAAGCTAACTTATAAAAACACACATAAATTACATATAATTGGTAAATATTTTAGTTAAAATGTCTTTTAAAAGTATGAGAAAGTCATTAAAATAGATAAAAATTACTGCAAAAGGTTAACAAACAACTTCTCTATGTCCTTAAATTTAATATGAATAGCTGAAATGTCATATTTTAACATTTGACACATTTTGGTAGAATGGCACTTTAGTCATGTGAAGAGTGTAACATGTGTTTTATTTATGTTGGTATCCTCAGGGCCTTGGATGGTTACCAGCACTTAATGAAAAAATATATGTTGATTTAGGGAAATGATTGCAAGGAAATAACTGTTAAAATATCTCTAGTAAACTTGACTTCAAAGTATACATCTCTTTAGTAGCCCTAGAGACATTTGGTACAACATAAATGTCTGATCTTCCAATTATTAAAAATTTCCTCTCTCCTTTCAATGAAAAGGTCAAATAATTACACGTTATTTTTAACAATCTTCTATTTTCAGAGGTAGATTAAGTAACTACCCCTTTGATATTTAATGCCAATATTCCTTGAAAACAAATAAGGGATGTGTTTGAAGGTATACACCGCCATAGGAGAGTATGGCACTATAGGTGGTACTCATATGATACATCCTCACAGGCATGATGGTTGTGTAGGATTTTCAAACTGACATATGCATTTGTGATTGCAATTTGGCAGGTCAAAAAAAAAAAAGAGAAAGAATTAGAAAAACATGTCAAAAGTACCAGTTGTATAAATGAGAACAATTGAATATTGATTCTGAATAATTCTAACATATTGGTCATACATGTTGATAACAAAAAAGAAGGCTGTGTTGTTTTGCCTTCTCTCTCAACCTTCTCACCTTGCAAAAACGATGCACACTTTCATGTCATCTGACCTCCATTTATGTACCTGCAAATTATTTTGAAGCCTTATATGTTGAATGGTAACTACAATTGAAGTTGTATATTTGAAGTATTTGTAAAAGTGTGACATAACAGGTAACATCGGTAGTCATCACAGTGCCAGTGAGAGCATCAAGCCAGGTACATGCTGGAAAACTTTTACGGTTGTTCATCTCTTAGTCTAGGAGGATTTAGATTATGCAGGTGATGTTTTTTTATAGATCCTTAAATATTCATAGCAGAAATCCAATGAGATACGTCTCATAAAGATTGCTGGATAGAAGGCAAGAAAATGTTCAAAAATTCTCAGTGCTTTCCATTCAGTAAACCACACTTTCACTTTTCACACACTATTCATCTTCACTTTACCACTTTACCTGACTTTATAAATAGGATATTCACAACTTGTTAATTCACACCTAACACTTATCCCCCGGCCCCTTTGGGCATCTGGGCTAGAAATAATTCGGAATAATTTCCAACAAGTCTACGTTCGGTCTGGATGGGGTAAAGGGGTTGCAGCTGGGCGAGGGCGGCTTAGTTTACCGAAGGCAAAAGGCTAGTATTTGGCCAGAGGCTACAGCGAGAGCGATCTGCCTTCTTGAAGGCATGTGGGAGATACCTACATGTTACCGTGCTGTGAGCGACCGCAGAGAGCCAGAAGTCTCCATTAAGCCTGTGCCACAGAGCCTGACCTCCAGCGCAGACCGCGCAGCGGGGAGCGGGCCCGCGGCCGCCAGGGCTGCGACCCAACTGCTGCTGATGCTCACACATCCGTTTAAATTCACTTGGAAGCAGAAGGGACCGGAATTCGTGAGGTCGCCGGCCCCGGCCGATGTGGACAGGGCGCTCTGGGGAGGGGACACCCTCTACCCCCTCGTGTAGAGAGCCCGGAGAAGCCTACCCCGGGACGAAGTTACCTGCAGAAGGCGACCAATGCACCGGTCCTCAGAGCACCCGCCTCCTCCCGCCCCCTCTCGCTTCTGCGCCCCGTCCCTTACCTTGGTTGTTGGAGACGTGACTGCAGTCGCCCGGCCAAGCTGTCAGCAGAGGCAAGAAGAAACCAAATTGCAAAAGAAATTCCCGGACTTCGCTGCCCCCCATGGCTCTCCCCGGCTCTCTTCTCCCCCTTAAAGAGAAGTGGCAGCAGCGCAGCCAGGTGTTCCGCGTAGGGTACGGGTCCCGGTCCACGTCTTCTTCCTCCTCCTCTTCCTCCTCCACCCGGCCCACAGGGGGTGTCCCGGGGCGCCCCCCGCGCGAGGCCCCGGGGGCAGGGCACGAAGGTCCAGGCTGCCCAGGGGCAGGCGCAGCTGCTTCGGAGGAGGACGCTGCCTGAGGCGCCAGGGAGCTCCTGGCGGCTGTAGGCGAGCGGAATTGCATCCACCACAGTGTCCCGCTCGCGCGAGCACTATTCCCTTGGGCCCGGGAGAGCGTGCGCGCAGGAGCTAGCTCTGGCTGTAGTTTGGGGGAGGGGAACGAGGGGGCGGGGGAGGGCGCCTCACGGCCGGAAGCGGGGGAGGGACGAGGACCAGGTGCGGCGGGTAGCTCCTGCAGCTCTGACGGCCCGAGCGCCTCTCCGAACTGAAGTAGACTCTTGCAGAGCCAAAAGCAAGGAGCGCACAGCAGCTGTGAAGGGGGCGGGGGCCGCGGGAACTTTCCTCCGGCCAGTGCGGCGCGAGCCGAACGACTGAAAAGGCTCCGCGGAGCCACGAGCTGTGAGAGCGAGCTACCGAGCTGCGCCCTCAGCCCCTCGCCTAGGTGGCGACGGCACCGACCCGCAGAGCAGAAACTTGCAGCTCGGCCGCGTCTGCGCCACGCTTCGGCCTCGAGAACCGCTTCCCCGGCATCTCTGAGGCCGCACTTAGTCCCCCAAGCACTTTGCTCCCCATTTCGCGGCAGCAGCGTCCAGCGTTTTAGGGCTAGTCAGCTCCCAACACGGCTACCCCCGACTTCTCTACATTTCTCCCGCCAGAGGGGGGCGAGTGCTGTGGGCAAACGCACCGGGTCCGGGATGAGCTTGGCGGTGGCGGACCAGCCTGACCACTCCTCAGCACGGGTCGCCCGAACTTGCCCAGTAGGGCGAGAGCCTCAGCTTTGCGGCCGCCTCCGCTGCTAGTCCTAGGAGAGCGAAGGAAGAGAGCAAGCATCAGAGGAGAGTCACATCAGGCTGGATAGGGACGGGTGCCTGGCACCACGGCTCACTGAGGTCTTCTCGTCGCCGTGCGGCCGTGACTTCGCAGTGGAGGTCACGAGCATTGTCGCAGCCGTGGGCGCTGGGATTCCGGGGGCCCGGACCGCCTGCAGCGTGGCGGCGTCGGACCTCGCGCTCAGAGAACCCACGGGCTGAGCGGTGCGTGGCCACATCCACAGCGGCGCCGAGTGCCTGCGAGTGAACAGCTGTCTCCGCGCACCCTCAAGCCGCCCCCTCTCGGCGCCCACTCCCTCCCAGCGCTCGGGTCGGTGGGAAGCCGTGGCGGCCCGCTGCCTGCTGGGACTACGCGGCCCTCGCCCCCCAAGGTTGGGAGTAGGGGCCGGGCAACACAGGTGCTAACAGGGTGGGGTCTCAGCGCGCTTGGCCCTCACGCTCTCGCCCCGCGGCCTAGGCGGGCCTAGAGGGCAGGGCCCGAGCTGCGAGCGCAGCTGAGCTCCGCCAACACTCGCGCTCTGCCCTCCCTCCTGACAGCCGCCGCTCGGATGCTGCCAGTTCGGCGCTAGAGGGGGTTAGTCGACAAGAAAAATGCCTCCGCTGCTCTCAGGTGGAAGAAGCTCATCACGCGGAAGGAGGAATGCGCTCAGGTTATACTTCACGCGTTTGTGAAGGGCGCGCCAAGGAACCCGTGTCACTATCGTGGGGGTTCTGTAATACATTTTTGCTGTTATTATTATCATCGTTTTCTTTCTTGAAAAGATTTAGGGTATTATAGTCGAGTGAGGTCGAAAAGCCCTCCTCAAAACTCATCAGAATGTTTTGAAGAAAAATGTATGGCAATGGAGAAAAGTGAACCGAGAAGAGAAAACAGCGATATTGTAAAGAGTAGAGGATATTTTCCTTCCATAGGGCAGAGGGAGGGAAATGGCACAGTGGCGAGATTTGGGAAAGGAGTAAATGAAGGAGCAAAGGGTCGGCGTTCGACGCTTACAGAATTCTGGAGGAGAAAGCAGCCTTCCATTCGACGCGTTTCAGCGCTGCTATGTTTGTGTCACACACAGTAGAAGTGGTTTCAGTTATCGCATTATAGTCAGTTGGAGGAAAAGGGAAGGAGAGCAAAAGATGCCGCACGTCTAAGTCAGCTACAAAAAGAGAAATGTGAAATGCCAGTGATTTTGAGACTGAGGAAGGTTTCCGATTGGTGACTGTGATTCCACTTTCATTAGGAATTCAAACACTGCCTCTCTTTAAACGTGTCCACGCTAATTTAAATGTATGCAAATCACTTCTGAAAAGATAACCAAGTATGGAGTTTATATATTAGTATTTAAAGGAGTAAAATCTGATTTTGCTACTGATATTACCACTCTTACAGATATTGACTGGTCAATATCATTTGCAATATGCTTTTGCAAAGTCAGTTTACAATTTATAAACTGTAAAATTAAAAGACTATGTTATAATATAAATCATTATGCTTAAATAAGAGTTCTTAAAAGGGTTTGATGATTCAATATACTAATGTTTTGATTCGAAATAATCTTATTTACTGTCAAAGAATATCTTTTCATGACCTTTTTATAATTAAATTTGAATTCCTTATGTTTAAATGTTTAAATTCACTTACAGTGGATAGTTTTATAGATGTCATTAACAACTCACTAAGAGAAAAATTTTGGCCAAAGAAGACACTCCTTATAAATGCCAAAAATATGCTATATTCTGTTAAACTGAAGGAATGTATAATACTATTTATTAACTTAGAAATGTAAACTATGTTAATCTATTTCTAAACTTCTAGTTTTTAAATTAACTAGACTTACAAGAATTTTTGAATGGAATACCACTAAAAAGAAGTTGTTTCCCCCAAAAACCCTAGAGTAAAAATATTTTACTATCAAAATTTTAACTTAAATTCTGATATTTCGCTTGAGTATTGCATCTTAGAGACTATATTGTAAAGAGAACACCATGGAGATTCTTTAAAATTGGGCTGCTAGAAGGAAAAGGCTCTAATGAATGGAAGGAAGGAAGGAAGGAAAGACGGAAGGATAGAGGGAAAAGAGAAAGAGTAAAAAAAGAAAACCTAAGATTTATTTCTAGGATTCACACTTATTTCTAAATCATGATACAATATTTCCAATTATGGTACAATTTCCAAATTAAGGTACAATATCATGGTACAAACAAACTGGTATTTACTTCAGAGTAACAATAAGAGCTGAGTAACCTGGATTTGTATCCTCACGCCTACCTAAAAATTCACCTACAATTCACAATTTTTGTTTGTTTAAATAAATCATTGTCAGGCATGACATAATATATTACTTACCTGGTCAGATAATTGAAAGTCATAATCTGATTTTCGTTTTTAAGAAAATAAATAATTACAAGATTTTTCTAAATATTAAAATAAAACATACTTCATGTTTTAGACACTGTTTTTTGCATGTGTAGAATATAATGGCCTTTTAAAAACTCATCTCAAAGAAGATGAATTGAAATGTAATCTTCTTGATCTTCGTGGGTTTGACATGATTATCAATTTCAAAACAAGATTGTAAATAGAATTACCATAACCATCTAACCATTTGTGTTATACATTTTATATTTATATATACACATACATACAAACATACATATGTAATGTGTATATGCATATTCATTCTAAAATATTTGTTGAGCTCTTTTTAATGCTCAGGTCTCTTCACTCAGAAGAGTTAATGGTGATATGAGTAAAAATAATTTGTTTTCAAAAAGTAACTTTTTATTTAAAATATAGTCATGGTTACCTTATGTGAGCTAGAAGCAACTGCACTTAACAGAAATGTACTTCCTTTTTGATTTTCTAGCAGTGTTGATATATTTGCTGACATGTGACAGTTTCAAAATTATAAGCCATTCAATGAACCAGATGTAATATTCACGTAGATTTATCTGCACTTGTCTGTTTGAATCATACCTATATTCAGAAAAGCATTCATGTCTAATTTTTCAGTACTATATTTTTCAGAATTCTTCTGTATTCTCTAAGACCATTGTTCTTCATGATATATGTGGTCTGGATTCAGGTAAGAATGATTAAATTTTTATTAAATAAAGAATATATGACACTAAAAACTAGTCTAAGCTTTCATTTATAGCAGAAATAATAATATTCACAAATACTATTTGCTTTTTAAATGATGAGAAACTTAACCTGCAATTAATTCCTTTGAGAAAAAAAAGGAAGGATTATAATGTTTAATACTGAGCATATTTCAAGGCTTGAGAAAGTCCTAAGTATTTTATTTTGGTAAAAGAGTAAATTAATCCACTTAAATCTATAATTTGTGTCCTCTAAGGTCAAGATAGAAGCAACATGAGTAAAAAGAATATTGATCCACAAGTATGTCAAAAGGTTAGGTCTAAAATATTCATTTTTACTTAGAATAGGTATCATTGTCTTTTTTGTTAATATAAAATTTAGAGACATGCTCTAAACAGTATTATTGTTTTCATTTCATCACCGTTAAATATAAATTAATTAAATGATTGTATGTTTTAGCATGCATACAGCTAAAGTAAAAAAAAAAAATCCACAAAGTCAAATATATATAGTTAATTTGAGGCCCTTTGCTTTAAGAGAATGAAGCACATACACTATTTACTTTGTAAAATTTTTTTTGATATTAGAAGGTAGTTAATATTTTTCTGGAAGAAGATATTCAAAACAGTGCTGGATACTGTATTGTTAGCACGTCGAATCTTAAAAACCTCACAGAAAAAAAGCAACATGAGGCTTCATAAGACATGAAGACATGGTTTATTCTGCTGTCATATTGCATTTTCTTCTTATATTGTATGGTATTTTATCGTAAAAGGAAAAATATATATATTACATATATCATGTACATATCTTATATATGTAATATGCATTGTGAGTGTATTTTAATTCATTGAAAACATACTCTCTAGTACTTTTCTAATTCAGTAACAATTTACTAAGCAAGATTTTCCTGTGCATTTGTGCTGAGCATTATGGGGAAGGCACAACAATTATTTGGATTTAGTTCCTAACAATCGGAAGTTTATATTGTATTAAAGGGCACAGACATATGAATTATTCCAATACAAACATTGTATATTATCCCATAATGGAGTTCCAAATTATTGCGGTTATGTAAGAGGAGAGGAATCACACCCTCACCCTCTAAGGAATGAATCTCTACAGTTACTATTTTGGCTTGAGTTAAACTTACTCCTGGTATGAATTGATTCTGAAAGCTAGTGCATGAACTTCTATTATATCAAGTATAATAAAGTACTAAAGGTTATGCAAAATGGCCAAATAATTCTATTAGATTCAAGTAACTTACAATTTTTAAATGAAATATACTTAATAGTCTGTATGACATCAGGTATCCACAAAAAATTATTTTAACTAAATTATGTAGAGAATTTTTAATAATATATTTAAATTTATTTTATTTTTACTGGTGATATATTATCATTTATCTTTCATGCCCCAGAATGATCAGCTGTGTCAAAACAACTTTTTTTGATTGAATTAGAATAAATACCATTAAATATCATATTCTAAATACCAAACAAGGAACAACTAATGAAAGAAGTAAAACTATCTTTAAAACAATCCTTTATATGTTGAAATCTGCATGATTATTTCCATCATAATGAATAAGATAATATCACAGGACTGTTGCTATTAATTTCTCTTCAAATATTCAAATTAGCCTATCAAAATAAACTTAGTATTTATTTAGTGCGCTATAGTGCACTATATCTTAGTGTACTAAGACACTTCTAGCCCTGCTTCAGGAAAAGGCAAAGCTAGGTTTTGCAATAAAAATACTTTGGTATGTCAAATAGTTAAATTTATAAATAATATTATCCATATTAATAACCATTCTCACTTAAACATTTTAATTATTTTTGTATGAATAATGCAAAACATTATTTTATTACAATCAAAATGGAGATAGATAAAAAGTGTCAGATAAAGAGAAGTGATTCCTTAATTACCTCTTAAGCTGGATTTTGTGGGTAAGTTTCTTTTTATAAAAATGTTTTCTATAATATTTCAGTTTAGTTTGAAATCAGCTACCATGTTTGCATTTTTGGCGTTCTCTTGGTTTTTTTTTTTTTTTTTTGGTGTATATTAAACGATTAAAAAATAAAAGAACAGGTCTTGACTGACATATCATTATATTTCCAAGTGAGCTTAAACAACCCAAAAAACTTAATATACCTAATATTTACCTTTTAAGTCAGGGGTTCTATATCATTTTAATCATAGTGTGTTTCTTTACCATGGCTGTTAACATGTTTACATGGAAGATAAACATTTCTTAATATATCCTTATAATTATCTGGTAATTGCAAATTCTATATAACTCACTTATACCAATCCTTTGATAATCAGCATATGGTTCTTCCTATCCTTGCCTAACTTTGTTTTTTTTTTTTTTTTTAAACATCTTTATTGGGGTATAATTTCTTTACAATGGTGTGTTAGTTTCTGCTTTATAACAAAGTGAATTAGTTATACATATACATATGTTCCCATATGTCTTCCCCTTGCCTAACTTTGAAACACATTCCAATCTCCCCAAGGACCTCGAAAAATCTAAAGAGCAGAGAACGTTTCTTTTAAATCTCTACCAAAAAATGTGCTAAATAATTTGTGTTTAAATACTAATAATATTTATCTTTTAGGTCAAATTTACTATCTTTATTAACTTTTTTCATAAAGAATAATCTAATACTTACATTTTTCAACTGTAAAAAAGTATGTAGTTGCCCTTTTTCTGTTTGTTAAAGATTATTAAATACTTGAGTCATTTTAACTTTATAAAGTGTTATATATGAATTATAATTAATACATACATGTTGTGCCTATTGTGAGTTGTTGGGGAAATGATCTTTCATTCCTTGGGGAACTTAACCCCACTACAGAGTCCATGTGAGATTTCTCTAGTATTTCAGTGTTAAATTCCATTCCTGGTTCATAGTATTGGAAGTATACTGAAGCTCACAGTATTTGGAATTCGATTGTAATATATTTTCTATTTTTACAGGTAAAAATAAAATTTTCCAAATTAGTGGGAAAAAAACAAACAAATGCTAGCTTGACTTAGATTAGTTTTAATATATAATCAAAGACTTTTCTTGATTTACTTGCTCCTGATACATTTTGCATCATGGTTTGAAATATATAAGAAATGGGAAGAATATTCAAGCTTGTTTTTGAGTATTTTTATCCAATGGAAAAAAATAAGGAAGTTCCTTGCTTATGGAGAATATGTACAATTTTAAAATAAATATTAAGTGTATATGTTATTTATCTATAACAAAGCTATATGTTAATACTGCCTTATAGAACTTATTGCAATACTAAAAATGTTGTATATAATTCCTGTTCAATACAGTCACCACTAGCCACATTCACATGTAGCTTTTGAGTGTTTGTGACTAGTGTGACTGGGGAACTGAATTTTTTTGTTAATTTTATTAAATTTAAAATTAATTAGCCATGTGTGGCTTCGTCTAGTACATGTGTGTGTGTGCATGCGTATTATAGTTTTATTTCCAATACTTCCACTTCCATGTTGATAATGGGCAGAAATAAGAAATGGATTTGAAAACCATGTAAACACACAATACAACCTTCTACAAGAACAGCTAATTTTTACTCTAAGAATTCTGTTACACACAGTCATGTTTTTCATCAACAAAAATGAAGCTCACTTTGAACAATAACTTTACTACTGCATGTGTTTACACAGTCTTCAAAGCTAGCCTGATATGATGTGCCTTTTGCATATTGCACTGAGTTAGTCAGAAGGCATTAAAAGTAGTTGCTCTGTTAGAAACTTTATTAAAAATCATTTCAATTCTGAATAGAATTACTTGCCTAACATGCCTAATCATGGATGCTAAACTTTTTTAAATGGTTCAGGAGCTGCCACCACCCTGCTATGCCCACTATGTCTGTTGCACCGTCCTGGGTTCTACAAAACTACAACGACCTGAAAGGCTCAATAACAGCAGTAGAGGTTCCAAAACTAATATCCCTACCCAGAGATTTGTCAAAGAAACAGCAAGATTTTTCCATTTAGATGCTAGTATTTATCTTTGTTTTATGTTTTGTTTTGTTTTGTTTTTGACTTTTAAATTTACATGTAAAAATATTGTCAGGATCTCATTTTTATTTTAGTAGATTTTTTTTAAATGTGAGGTTTCACAGGAAAGCTGGAGAATGTTTACCACTGTTTTATTAATATTGTCCTAAAATTTGTCACTTGGTGATATCCTTTATAACTTTAATTTGGCATAAGAACCAAAGTAAAAAAAAAAAAAGAAAATCCAATAAAAATGTCATCATCTCTTAAATAAATCTTAAAATATAATAAAATAAAAAGTATTAATTTTTATATTTCTTAGCAAAATGTTATATAGTATTTATTGTACTGTGTGCCAGACACTGTTCCAAGTATAAATATTCACTTCAGATAATTTCAAATACTAATCACAAATAGGAATTCAATTACTCTTCAAAGCAACACTCTGAAGTAGTTGCTGTTATTATCATTATTTTATAGGTTAGAAAGCTGAAACACAGAACTGGCCCATAGTCACCCAGCCGGTAAGTGGTAAAGCAGGGATGTGAACCCAAGCAGTCTGGCTCCAAAAGCTGTATCTTTCATTGTTATGCTGCCTCTCCTGTATCTCTGAATGTTCACCCAAATATACACAAGCATATGCATGTGTAGTTTGCATACATCTGTGTACCTATCTATGAAAAATTTATCTAATTTTATGAAATTAAGCTTAGGTCATAGAATCTTTTCAGTGAGTTTTCTTCCCTGCTGTGACTAAGTCCCCAAATGACCTCATTCTTCATTCTCAAGGCCCAACATTTACACATTTGTAACTCTTGCCTGTCACCTACAAATTGGCACTTGCCTTTGGCACTTGCCATCTACCTCTATAAGGATTAAATTATGAGTCGCTGCAGCTGCTGACCTTCAACAGTCCCTGAAAGGAGTTCAGGGTGGAGATCAGGAATTAGACACTCTGTGCTCTGGGAAAAACTTGCAGAACAGGTCTTCAGATAGTTAGCTATTTTCAGGAGAAGATTTTATGAGCCTAATTCTTGCATCTCCTCTTATCTAAAAAAGCACTAAAATTCTTCATGGTGATTTCTGCTCTTCCTGACTAACAGTAACCTCCATGAGACTAGCAGCAACCTTCTGCCAAAAATATGTGCTTGATTGCATGTATTCCCCCTTCACCAAAATCACATATATACTGACCTTCCCAGCTACCTCTTGGGAGCAGATTCTCAGAGCTCTCTGGAATGTTGTCTCCTAGGCTATAGTCCTCATTTTGCCCCCAAAAAACTTAACTCACAACTGTCACATTGTACATTTTTTTTTCAGTTGACATGCCAAATACTTTTTCTCTTTTGTCTTAAAATCGTTCTCTTAAATGACACCTGTCTCCCAATGCTACTAGCTCACATTTATTCAACAATTATGTTATGCATTGCATGCAGAGCATCTTTTCAGGGCACTGAGTATTAGAGTGATGAACAAAACAGACAAAAATGTGCTTACACAGAACTTACACTCTAGTGTTCATATGTTTAAAATGCTTATCATGTGTCTCACTCTAAGTGCATTATACATGCTAGGTCATCTAATATTCACAGCCCTACGAGGTAGGTACTCTTTTTGTACCCATTTTACAAGTGATGAAGCCAAAACATATAGAATACATAATAATAAGAGGCAGAAGCAGTGATACTTACATTTTAAAGAGTGTTCTGTCTGCTCTTTGTAATGCATGTAAGAATATAAGCACAGAGAAGAAATAAGAGGCTTGGGCAATAATTCTGGAGTGAGATAATAGTGGTTTGTCCTAGTGTGCTGACAGGAAGGGAGAAGTGAATGGATTTTCCATATATTTTGAAGGTGGAATGGATAGGACTTCCTACTGATTTGGATGGTGGTTCACGCTATGTTGTTTGTGATGAGAAATGGCTCTAGTGCCTAATTATATATATAACAAATTTACGTTTTTTTTAAAAAAACCTATTCAAACCATAAACTGAGCTATTGAAGAAGGCTTTGAAGCTATGTTTCTACATTTTGAACTATATATTTTCAGAAGGGAAAGTCATTTTGTGCATTCTTAAATGGTACCTAGATTCTGCCCCTATTCTTCTTCTAGAAAATAGTAATAGTAACGTATCAATATTTGTTCATCTACTGTAATAAGTGTACCATCTATTGATGTACTAATGCAAAATTTTAATAATAGGAAAAATTATATGCCAGGGCTCAGGGATAAATAGAAACTCTCTGTATTTTTTGTACAATTTTTCTGTTAACCTAAAACTGCTCTAAAAAATAAAGTCTGTTTTTAAAAAATAGCATTGTTATTTGTCTCTGTGAAATATTTTTTCTATTATTTATATTGTCTCATTTTTATTTGTTTTATATCCCTGGTATATTATTATATAGAACTGGACCTCCTGGTTTGATTTTCTCAAGTCAATTAATCCTTTTTCTATTTGGTCAAATTTTAGCAGTCAGGCTACTTAGACTCCAATCCATCCTCTTATCAGAATAATTAATTCTTTACTCTGAGAGAAACAAAACCCATTTTAAGAACTCTTATCCACTCCAGAAATTCAATTCTATTTCTTTAGAAGTAGGCCCTTGAAATTGTCCTGGGTCATATATTGCTGTCCTTGGTCATTCTATGGGCATAGTATAAAGTCTGTCTCTGGAGCCCCACAGGAAGAATACCTCTCACTTCTGGTCCAAACTTCTATGGATGCTGTATACTGTGTGTAACAAATATTAAAATTGATGTTTTGACACTAACCTGATACCAAGATACAGCAAAGCCAGATTATTACGTGCACTTACAAAGGAACTCTACAAGAATCCACTCCATGTCCCCTTGACCCAGCTGTTAGAAAAAGGATTAGGGCTTAAAGGAGAAGGATTTTGAAGAAACTTCTGTGAAAAAATCTGTTGCCTTACTGAAAAAATAAAATGGTGGTACAAGTTGAGGAAGATCCATCAGACTACTTAAAGCTCAAAATGTATTTGCTGCATATGGAAGACATAGAAGGCTGATGCATGATTCACTCTTGATATACCTTTTTTTTTTTTTACTGCCTGTACCTTAGTGGCATAAAACAAACATTTTATTTTACTCAGGACTCGGGGGGGCAGGAATTCAGACAGGGCACAGCATAGAACAGGACTCATCTCTGTTTCACAACGTCTGAGGCCTCAGCTTGGAAAAGTCAATGGCTGTGGATGACTCAAGGCTTCCAAACATGTCAGGTAGTTGATGCTGGCTGGGACCATCACTTAGGACTTCTATACTTGATACCCCTCCATGTGGTCTAGGATTCTTCAGAGAACAACGGCCCTACATCTTGGGGAGGTATATGAATATTACATTGTAAGAAGAGCATGTTTGCTGGAAGGTCTTGTGGCCACTTTAGCAAGCCTAACTAATCTGTAAAATTAAGATAGAGATGCTGCAATGGGAGCAGCCTGAACCTCAATTTGTTGGGCAAAGAATGAGTGGGACATATGAGAATGAATATTCCATCAGGTCATTTTTTTTTTTTTTCTTTTTGCGGTACGCGGGCCTCTCACTGTTGTGGCCTCTCCCGTTGCGGAGCACAGGCTCTGGACGCGCAGGCTCAGCGGCCATGGCTCACGGGCCCAGCTGCTCCGCGGCATGTGGGATCTTCCTGGGGCACGAACCCGTGTCCCCTGCATCAGCAGGCAGACTCTCAACCACTGCGTCACCAGGGAAGCCCTCCATCAGGTCATTTTGAATTCAGTTTCATAGGGATAGTAAAATACTGAGGAACTTCAGTAGTAAAAACAGGAGCTATGTCATCAGGAAAATGCAAATTAAAACAATGAGATACTACCACACATCTATCAGAATGGCCAAAACCCAGAATACCAATGACACCAAATACTGGTGAGGATGTGGAGCAAAAGGAACTCTCATTCAGTGCTGGCGGGAATGCAAAATGGTGTACTTTTGAAGACAGTCTGGTGGTTTCTTACAAAACTAAGCATACTCTTACCATACAAGCCAGTGGACCTTGGTATTTACAAAAAGGAGTTGAGTCTTTATCCACACAAAACCCCACACACTGATGTTTGTAGCCACTTTACTCATAATTGCCAAAACTGAGAAACAACCAAGATTTCCTGAAGTAGATGAATGGATAAACTGTGGTACATCCAGACAATGGAGTATTATTCAGTGCTAAAAAGAAATAAGCTGTTAAGTCATGAAAAAACATGGATAAACTTTAAATGCATATTACTAAGTGAAGGCAGCCAATCTGAAAAGGCTATGTACTGTATGATTCCAACTGTGTGACATGCTGGAAAGGGCGAAACTATGGAGGCAATAAAAAGGTCAGTGGTTGCCAGGGATTGGGGGTGGGGAGGGATGAATAGATGGGACACAGAGGATTTTCGGGCAGTGAGAATACTCTATATGTTATTACAATGATGGATACATACCATTATACACTTATCAAAACCCATAGAACATACAACATCAAGAGTGAACCATAGTGTAAACTATGGACTTTGGAGAATAATGATCCTCAATGTAAGTCCATCAGTTGTAACAAATGTACCACTTTGGTGAGGGACATTGATAGTGGGGGAAGCTATGTGTGTTTGGGGGCAGGGGGTATATGAGAAATCTCTGTACCTCAATTTTGTTGTGAACCTAAAACTGCTCTTAAAAAATAAACTTAAAAACAAAACAAAACAAAAAAAAGCAGGAGGTAAACACTAGGTTTGTAGAGAATGTGGAATATCATAAGGGTCCAACAGGTATAGAAATGCACCTTCTCAGTTCAAAGGAATGAAAATTTCAGTCACAGACAAAAATACCTGAAATTTTTCCAATAGCAGCTCATGAGAAAGAAAAAGAAAGTCAGTGTTAAACCCCTGCCAGAACCAGAAACAGAGAAGCCACCCAATTCAAGTAAAATTCTTCCTATTCTTTTATATCTCTTCTCTCCCCTGGTGGACCAAACCACAGCTAGCATAGAAAGCCTTGAATATGAAGAGAGTAGAGATCAACTATACCACTGAACATGAAAGCAGGTAGACTTCTTCAGGACTAACATAGAAGTAGAGTTGAAGGAGGAGAGAAATGTTTTAAGAAATCATACTCTTGAGTTAGTGTTTAATTAGTATTTTGATAGATATCCTGTATTCTAAATAGAGTCTATGATTATGAGGTTAAGTGACTATCCATTGCCTAAAACGGTATACGGTACTCATAGGATATGTCCAAATTTATATCCAAGGCTAGGGAGGATTTCCTTCCCCACTGGAAAAAAATGTTAAGGGACACGAAGAAATCAAAACAGGTTTTCAATTAGGTGACTTTCTATGGGTCATATGTTTAACACACCAGTTACATGTGGCTTACTTTGATCAGGTCTATTAGTCTTTCAGAAATCCACCCATACTTCTGTCTGGTTAATGGCCTGCTAATAGTACTTCTATGAAATTACACACTTTTATTCCTTACTACTAGTAAGGGCAGAAAACATGCATCCTCAGATGAACCTTAATCCCAGAGAAATACCCAGTGTCAGATTAATAGAGAATATTGAATACAAGGCTTGCCAACCAATTTTGTTTCAAATTGTAGTAACTTTTTCAGAAGTGAAATTTCTGCCCTCATCTTGCTAATTTTCTGTTGAAATCCTTGCCTCACACACAATCTCCTTCCAGATTAGGCAACTCCTTGTAGGACAATAGTAACTAATTCTAGGTGATAACTGATTCACATGTATTCAAGGCATTGCTTTGTACCAGAGTTGATTTAGGAAATATGAAATTGACCTAGATAAGTCTCTGATACTGCAACTGATGTTATATAATCTATACACTGTTGTTCAGAGATACATAGGTGTGATATTATCCTGCTGAAGAACTGGAACAATATTCCTCAAGTGGTAACCTGACAACAGCAGAAGCACTAGAAGACTATCCAAAGCAATTTAAAAGTTACTGTTTCTGAGGATTCATGCAACTGGTCTGGAAAATGAAATTTCCTAATGGCTAAAGTGAGTCATTTGGCATTTGTGGGAATGCTTTGAATTTTAGTAGAAAAACATTCTGTTAATATTATACCAATAAAAGAATAAGATAAAATATTAACTAAATAGTCCTATAAGCTCATAGTTATTGCAATACTAATTTGAATTTTAAGGGTAGATAAATTTGTTGATAATAAGAGGGAAAATATTAGCATGAAAAAGTAAGAATATTTGTAGATGTATGAAATGGCAAGAATGCTGACAATACTTCTAAAGGACAATTCTAATAGGCTTGCTTATCAAAAACATTTTCTTGTAGAGAAACTTGCTGTTCTTAGTAATGACTGATAAGACCCCTGAGCCCAAATAATGGGAACCATAAGATATTGTGATTTTCCCTCAATGTTTGGAAGATTAACACATTAATATGGACAGCAGATCTTCAAGACAACTAGGCAAAGGCAGTATTGATGTGACTGAATGTATTGTTGCTTGCTGGGAGCTGTGTAAAATATGATGGAGTTTTTCTTAAAATACTGGTGTAACAAAAGCTCTCTGGGAAATACAACACAATTACACTTCATGTTATTTCCAGCTTTATACCAGAGAAAGCATTCAGATAAACTTAGCGGAATATGATAAATAAAAACCTTATGTGCATAAAGGGATGTTCATCTATCTATTTTTAATATATGCATGTATGGAATATATGTTTAATATATCTTTTTTCAATGACAGTTTTAGGTCCACTAATAATCACATTGAAAATCAGTAGTCAATAGTGAAAATGCAAAATTAAGAAAAGTACAATGACAATGAAAAAGCTATGATTAATTGATTTCTGTTTCATTTCTGTTATATATATGAAAAAAGCAATATTGAGGTTCTTTAAAATGAAAGTCAACGGAATATAATAATTTATTTTAAAAATCCAAAGGATAAATTCACATTTACTGAGTTCTTTAGAGTGAAACTTGTGGGTGGGGGTACATCTAAATAATTTACACACTTGAACAGATTCAAAATTATTTATTGACGAAGGTTTTGCTGTGATGTGTCTCCTCTAAAGCATTCTCATGCAGTCTTGAGATGAGTTTTCATCCATGTGAGAATACTGGTGGAACCTCTTCGGGTACATAATGTCCAAAGATGGCTGCTATCAATTCCTTCCTCCTGGAATACTCATACTCTTCCTCACATCAAAAGATGGAGTTTAATTCCCCATCCTCTTGAATTTAGCCTAATTGTACTAACTTGTTTGAACCACTAGAGGGCAGTGAAAGTGACATCTTGGGACATCTGAGAAGCCTTTCATTTTCTGCCTGGGCTCCTTGGAACGCTTGGGATTCTGCCTCTTGGAACATGACCTACCATGCTATAAGGAACCCGAGCCCCGTGGAGTGGCCATTGTAGGTGTGTTCAGCTGGAAGCAGATGATGCTTCAGTTCAATTGTAAGCATTCAGTTGGAAGCAGGTGATGCCGCTTTCTTTTTTTTCTTTTTTTTGCGGTACGCGGGCCTCTCACTGTTGTGGCCTCTCCCGTTGCGGAGCGCAGGCTCAGCGGCCATGGCTCACGGGCCCAGCCGCTCCGCGGCATGTGGGATCTTCCCAGACCGGGGCACGAACCCGTGTCCCCTGCATCGGCAGGCGGACTCTCAACCACTGCGCCACCAGGGAAGCCCTATACAGTGTTTTTATCCTGAAACTGTGTTGCATTTTGCCAAATGCTTTTTCTGTGTCTATTGAAGTGATAATGTGGTGTTTGTCCTCTATTAAAATGGTAGATAAATTCAATTGATTCCCAGATTTTAAACTAACTTGGTATTCCTGGGATAAATCCCACTAGTCATAGTGTGTAATTCTTTTTATATGTTGTTAAATTTGGTTTGCAAATAATTTGTTGAGGAATTTTGCCACTATATTCATAAGAGATATTGGCTTACAGTGTTGTTTTCCTGTGATATCTTTGTCTGCTTTAGGGTTTAGAGAAATAGTGGTCTCATAATGTCAGTTGGGAAGTGTTCTCTCTTCTATTTATCGGAAGAGTTTGTAAAGGATTATTAATAATTCTTTAAAAATTTGGTAGCATTCACCAGTGAAGCCATTTGTGACTGGGCTTGTCTTGTGGGAAGTTTTTATTCAATCTCTTCACTTGTTATAGGTTTATTCAGATAGTTTGTTTTTTTCTTGAGGCAGTTTCTCCAATTTGAGTCTTTCTAGGAATTTGTCTGTTTCCTCTGTTATCTAATTTGTTGGCATACACTAGTTCAGATTGCCTCATAGTCCTTTTTATTTCTTTAAGATTAGTACTAATGTCCTCTATTTCATTCCTGTTTTTAGTAATGTGAATCTTCTCCTTCCCCCCACCCCTTGGTCAGTCTAGCTAAAGATTTGTCCATTTTATTGACCTTTTCAAAGAACCAACTTTTGGTTTTATTGATTTTATCTATTGTTTTTCTATACTCTATTTCATTCATATCTGCTCTAATCCTTCCATCTATGTGTTTTAAGTTTAGCTTACTCTTCTTTTTCCAGTAAGTTGAGGTAGAACACTTTTATTTTTAGTTATTTCATATGGGTGTTTCAGCTATAAATATTGCTCTAAGCAGTCTGTTAGCCACATTCAATAAATATTGATGTGTTTTAATTTCTATTCATCTCAATGCATTTTATGGTTTCTCTTTTGATTTCTTTCTTTGATGCAGCTGTCATTTAGGAGTGTGTTGTTTAATTTTCACATATTTGATTTCCCCAATTTTCTTCTGTTATTGTTTTGAATTTTATCTCATTGTGGTTGAAGAACAACTTTATATGTTTTCAATTCTTTTAAATTTATTGAGGTTTTTTCTTTATGGCCTAGCATATGAAATGTTCCATGTTTACTTGAGAAGAATGTAAATTCTGCTGTTGTTTTTAGGTGTCTGATAGGTCTAACTGGTTTATAGAGTTGTTCAAATATTCTCTTTTCTTATTGTTCATCTGCATCATTTTTCTGGCCATTATTGAAAGTAGGATATTAAAATCTCCAACTGTCTATTTGTTCCTACAATTCTGTCAGTTTTTGCTTCTTGCTTCATATATTTTGAGGCACTGTTATTAGGTGTATTTTTCATTGTTATATTTTCCTTATGAATTGACACATCGTTATAAAATACCTCTTTTTATCTCTATTAACACCTTTTCCCTTAAAGTTTATTTTATCTGATATTAGTATAGCCACTCCAGCTTTGTTATGGTGGTTGTTTGCACGATATATCTTTTTTTATAACCTGTTTCTTTCAACTATTCATAGCTTTAAATCTAAAGGATCTCTCTTGTAAACAGGATATACTTGGACTTCTTTATCCAGTCTGACAACCTGTCTTTTGATTGTTTAATCCATTCATATTTAATGTTACAAGTGATATAGTTGAATTTATGTCCACTATTTTACATTTTGTTTTGTCTATGTCTCATGTCTTTTTCTGTTCCTCTGTTGTTCTTTAGCATTGAGATTATTTTCTACTGTAACATTTTTATTCTTTTATTGATTTAAAAAATATTTTTTGAGTTATTTTCTTAGAAGTTATTTCCTTTGTATGGAATTTATTTCTACAAAAGGATATTTTTAATGTCCCAAGCTTTTTGGGCTACATCAAACAACTTTGCCAATAAAATTAACACATGTATAAAATCAATTCAAATATTCACAGATTTTGGTGGCTAATGTATTCATGAGGGACTGAAATTTTTTAATGGATCCACATGCTTTTGTTTGCACAAATGTATTTTTTATAAATTCTTTTTTATATTATTTTCCATTATGGTTTATTGCAGGATATTGCATACAGTTCCCTGTGCTATACAGTAGGACATTGTTGTTTATTCATTCTATATATAATAGTTTGCATTGCACAGAAGTATTATAACCAACTTTATATTGTTTAATTTAAAATTAATCACTGAGTCTACATTTCAGTTATATGTATTGAACACATATATTTTTACCTTCTCTAAAAGTGCATTAATATAATGATAAAGGCACCCATCACAAGAATATTTAATTTACAGCAATTATCTTCCAGTTTGGATTACTTCAAAAGCATTTCTTTCATTGGAAAACTTTACATGTTTACTCTGCCTTAGTGAACATTTATAAAAACTTTTTTTAAAAAAATTGAAGTATAGTTGATTTACAATATTGTGTTAGTTTCAGGTGTACAGCATAGTGATTCAGTATTTTTGCAATTATATTCCATTATAGGATATTACAAGATAATCGGTATAATTCCCTGTGTTATACAGCACATCCTTGTTCCTTAGGTATTTTATATGGTTTAGTTTGTATCTGTTTATCCCATACCCCTAATTTGTTGCTCCCCCCCATTCTCTTTCCCTTTTGGTAGCTGCAAGTTTGTTTTCTATCTCTGTGAATATGAGAAACAACTTCCAAATAAGACATTTCATTAAGTATAAGAAATTAATAAACAAAACAATTGTGATATGTTACATATGGAGTACATATTTTCTCATGGATAATACTTTTCTAAATCCATGGTGATTGTCCAGGCAAATGCAATATTTAACTTAACATTGACATCTTACACATTGAACCATTTGGGGGTAATGTATGTTGTTTAAAATTTTTCTCATGTGTAATTAATTTTTAAGGAAATTATAAATAGCTATTGTAAAATTGAGTATTATTTAGCATATAAGACTTTTTAAACTAAGAAATGATTAGATAAGCTTGCCACTGTAGCATTTTTCAAGACATAAGCACTGTTATATAAGAGCAAAATCTCTGGAAGAAACTACCTAAAATAAAACAATTCCATAAACAAATTCCCCAGATACATAAGAATACCAACATGTTACAATGGGATTTTATGATATGTTCAAAAAGAAAATGCATTATATGAGTTCTATACAATAATTTGAGATGTTCTCTGACACTAATTAGTGATTTGACCTTGAATAAATCACCAAATTCTTTTCTGCATCATTATTCTGATTTGTAAAGTGAAGACATTTACTTGAATAACTGCCAGCCTTTTTCCAAGAACGGAATTCTCAGATTGTATGTACTATATTTGTTGATAGAAGATATCAGTAGAAGAATCATAAAGCGAGTGTTTGATAAAAGGATTTCTCTCTCATAAGTTACCACAGATTTTATCACAGTGTGATTATGGTTTTGAATTTTGTGATTTAAATATTTATTTGTTTTACTTTAATGTAATTCTAACAAATGATAACAATTACAAATTTCACTTGATATATTAGGTAAAGATTATCTTTTCCTTAAAATTAATAGTCTTAGGTACATTTAAAGTTATATGCTGTATAATATATTCAATCAAAATATACTGAGATGTAATTAACATGATTAAAATAGCTTTCTGTGTTGTAGCATAATTTCAATGAAGGGTGGAGATTTTACACCTAATTTGCATTTGCCAGTTTATTAGGTTTTTTACTTTTATTATGTGCAATTAATCAGAAAATATTCTGAACTATTTTTTCTCTTCATTTTTTGAATTACTTGTACACTATATTATTTTTTGTTTTTGTTTTTTTAATGTTGTTGTTAGAATGACCTGGTTTTGTTTTCTTTTTCAGAGCTGAAAACATTGTCCTAACTCTACATCCTGACTTCATTTGTAGCTTGAGCATATAATATTGACATTATATACTTTCCCACAATTTAGTTGGAAAAAAATTAGATTTACTAATAATTTTAGGCCAATGAATATTGTTTTAATGTAATGAAATTATTGATAGATGTGGTAGGCTAAGCAGTGGCCTTCCAAAAATGTCCATATTGAAATACTGGGGTCCTTTGAATATATTAACTAATAGGGCAAAAGGAACTTTGCAAATGTGATTAAAGATCTTGAGCTACAGAGATCATTCTGGATTATCTGGGTGGATTGATGTAATCACAAGTGTAGTTATAAGAGTGAGACAGGAGCATTAAACACAGAAAAAGGTGACATGGTGTCTGAACCAGTGGTGGTTGTGATGTACTTTCAAGATGAAGGAACAGGCAATAAACCAGGGAATGCCAGTGGCCTTCAGAATCTGGAAAAGGCAAAGAAACAGATCCTCCCTGAAGGCTCTAGAATAAATATAGTACTGACAATACCTTGATTTTAGATTTCTGATCTCCAGAACTATAAGAGAAAAAAATCTGTATTGTTTTAAGTCATTAACTTTGTGGTAATTTGTCAGTGCAGCAATAGAAAACTAATACGATAGCCTCTTAAGTATGTTTGTATGTTTCCTTTGTGTCTTTATTTATTCCCTAGATCTTTCGTCAATCTTTTGGATTCAGTGTCTCATGAAAACCAGTATTGCTTTAAAGCATCATAGTGCTATTTGATAATGTTAAACAAAATTAAGTAAAATTAATATTTACCTAACACAATACTACAAACTGGGGCTTCCCTGGTGGCGCAGTGGTTGAGAGTCCGCCTGCCAATGCAGGGGACACGGGTTCGTGCCCCGGTCCGGGAAGATCCCACATGCCGCGGAGCGGCTGGGCCCGTGAGCCATGGCCGCTGAGCCTGCGCGTCCGGAGCCTGTGCTCCGCAACGGGAGAGGCCACAGCAGTGAGAGGCCTGCGTACCGCAAAAAAAAAAAAAAAAATACTACAAACTGCTTTTCTCACATAATACATCATTTAAATCAGATCTCATCAATAGTGAGAAATGTAAATAATTTTATTTGATAGTTGCATAATATTTCATAGCATAAATGAGCTACTGTTTATCTAACCATTCTGTAAATGGATATTTAGAATGTTTCTTTTCTTTTTAATTGTTAAAACTTCTGCAATAAAATTCAATTGTAAAACAATACATTGATTTTATCTTTAAACATTTACTCCCTTTTATAATTTCTTTTTACTTCTTGTCCAGTTTTGATATTGTACACTTGGTGTGTAAATAATCCATATCATCTAGACTTTATTTTACTTATTTTCGTGAATAATATGTATTAGTCTTTCACATTTTGTATAAGCTCCTCTTTCATATATCTGGTAATGTTTCCTTTCTTCTACACACACATGCACACACGTTTGTGTATTTTAAATTTGACTTTATTTTTATCTTCTAATCAATCTTAAAGAAAATTATTTATTATATTGGTAATTTTAAAAAGAAAAAAATTTATATACTTCATTTATCCTTTTTTTAAATTTCATTATTTTCAGCATTAATCTTTACTAATTTTTCTTCCTACTTTTGGTTTAACTTCTTTTTCATTTATCTTAAAATATTGTCTCAAGGACTTCTAGCCATTAAATTCATGTTCCAGGCATCAATGAGGAGAAAAAGAGAAGGCACAATAGGCACACATCCCTACCCAGAATTCAGGGGAGCATGTTTGACTGAAACCAGTCGTTAGCACATTCTATTCTGGGTAGCTCTATTGATTGGCTCAAACAATGATCATAGAGCTGAGAACAGTCTGCTGAAGCACAAGGCATTCATAGAATGAGAAATTCATTTCTCCACTGTGTTTATATTTGAAAGGAAATATCTGGAATGGCTGAAAGTCTTTTTCACACCATGCATAGCCTTATAAGTCAACACAGATGAGAAAAGAACTGAGAAATGGGCAAACTCTGCCTTCCTGAGAAACAGGTTGTCTGAGTTTTAAATTGTGTGAAAAAATAAATGCCTATTTTGCTAAGGAGTTTAAAAAATAATTTTTGAAATATCATAAATTATGAATTTTCACAATCTGAATAAGCTTGTGTAACTCAAACCTAGATCAAGAAACAGAACATTACCACTACCCCAGAAGCTCCTTTTATGCTTTCTTCCAGTTAATCAGTAACATCCAAGGGTAACCACTGTCTTGTAGTCTAACAGTATAGATTAGTTTTGTCGTGTTTTAATTTTATATGAATGGAATATATATTAATTTTTGGTCTGGATTATTTGGCTTGATATTTTGTTTGTGAGAGGCATTAATATGGTCACGTGTAGTTCCAGTTTGTTTATTCTTATTGGTATTCTGGATTTCATTGTGTGAATATACCATGATTTACTTATCCATTTTTCTGCTGATAGCATTTGGGTAGTTTCTGTTGGAGGCTATTATTGATAGTAATGCTCTGAAAATACTGGAACTTGTTTCTCAGTGAACATATGTATGCATTTCTGTTGGGTGCACACCTAGGCATGTAATCACCAGGCCAAAGGATAGGCACATATTCAGCTTCAGTAGATGCTGACAATATTTCATAATGGTCATAAAATTCACACTCCTACCAGCAATACATGAGAGTTCTATTTCTTCCACAGTTTTGCTAATGCTGATATTTTCATTAAAGGCTTAAAATGTTGAGTTTTCTGTCACTTGAAATAATTTATTATTATTAAAAACCTTCCTGTTTTATTGACTTTGCTGCTCTGACTGTTGTTTTATGTTATGGAGGAAATTGGGAGGGAAGATTGCTTATTCATGTCAAACTCAAGTCTCCATCTTTCTGGAAAATTTCAAGTACTCTATTCCTTTTACTATAAGAATATATATTCTGTCTTATACAGCCTCTTGTCATTCCTAAGTAAAAATAACTGTATAGAGTCAATGTTTCTATTTTTGTTTTAATTCCTTCTTAAACCAAAGGAATTAATTTAGCTGTGGAATTACTTGGCCAGTTGATGAGGGGATGTTGTTTCATTAGTCAGACATTGACCCTGTTCTATTTTTGACTAGAGATAAATTTAGACCATGTATTGATTCCATTTAATAAACAAATACATACATTTTAAAAAGGAAAATAGTTGTGTTATAATTGTCTCTTCCAGAAAATTGTGATAGTAAAAACATATTTTCTTTGAGTGTAGTTGTTGAAAAGAAAATTTTAAAATGTATGAACAGTAAATGCTGAAGAGGGTGTGGAGAAAAGGGAACCCTCCTACACTGTTGGTGGTAATGTAAATTGATGTTGTGGAGGATTATTATGGAGAACAGTATGGAGGTTCCTTAAACTAAAAATAGAACTACCATGTGATCCAGCAATCCCTCTCCTGCGTATATATCTGGAGAAAACCATAATTTGAAAAGATTCCTGCACCCCAATGTTCATTGCAGCACTATTTACAATAGCCAAGACATGGAAACAACCTACATGTCCATCAACAGAGGAGTGGATAAAGAAGATGTGGTACATATACACAATGGACTATTACTCAGCCATAAAAAAGAATGAAATAACACCATTAGCAGCAACATGGACGGACCTAGAGATTGTCATACTGAGTGAAGTAAGTCGGACAAAGAAAGACAAATATCATATCACTTATATGTGGAATCTGAGGAAAAAAATGGTGTGAATGAACTTATTTACAATACAGAAATAGAGTCACAGATGCATAAAACAAAGCTATGGTTACTAGGCGGGAAGCAGGGGAGGGATAAATTGGGAGATTGGGATTGACATATATACACTACTATATATAAATGGATAAATAATAGGGACCTACTGTATAGCTCAGCAAAACATTTTTAAAGGCAATGTGAGGGAGGGGCATCCCAGGGTATGTGATCAGCTTGTGTCCAATTCTCTGATTGATGTTGAGGTAACATGGTGGTTAACATTATCAATCTTTAAGTGCCAGAAGGTCTGGAGGCTACATGTTCATAATCATCAAGCAGTTAGTTTCTTCCATTTTTTGGTGTTTTTTCAGCATCTGAAAAACTCAGGAAATATACATCAGATACTACTATCTAGGTACTCCAGAGAGGAGCTAAAGCAGAGGATATGGGAAGAGTCTGTCCTGGGAAAGGCCCATAGGGTCCTGCTCGGTTACAATATGATAGGAATAGTATATTAAGTTAGGATATTAATGAGTCCAGGGTGCACAAGAAGTTACATTAACAGATAGTTACCCTCCTGTGTCAGTCCCCCAAAAGGGTGCTCCTTCCCAGTGTTGTCTGAGCCAAAAGAAGGAGACTGAGTT
Organism: Monodon monoceros; assembly: GCF_005190385.1. Classification (NCBI taxonomy): domain Eukaryota; kingdom Metazoa; phylum Chordata; class Mammalia; order Artiodactyla; family Monodontidae; genus Monodon; species Monodon monoceros. The sequence goes on along the minus strand of NW_021703767.1, from coordinate 44,635,861 downwards.
TGAGTTTGGTTCAGAAGCAAAGGAAAGCTTTATTCTTTGATCAGAGACTGTACAGTTCCGAGCTCCACCTCTAGAGCACACGCTCTCCCGACAGGCTGTGGGCGGGGCTGCTTTATAGGGGTCTTGTCAGCGGGAGGGGGTGGAGTTCTCGCAGGGCGGGCGCATCTGCGCGGCTGCGCTGCTCACGCTCGGGACTGAGTCCGGGGCAGCGTCTCCGCCCACGGACCGCCGCCTCCATCTTGAATTGAGCTGACTTGCGTGGCCCTTCAGCTCGTGGTGTGAGGTGTCGGCACAGCCACATTACCTGAAGAGCTCTGGTCTGAAAGCCTGGGTGAAAGCCTTTGCACGCAGCACCGTACGAGCAAGTAAAACTAGACTGTGCACAAAGGAAAAAAGGTTAGACTTTATTTTATTACCCAGATTCTATATTTCCCAGGAATTGTTAACAGGCTTTGCCGGTGATAAATCTCTCCTCTGTCTTTTGTTCTACTCCTCATTCTTGAGGGGCACTGAGGGGTGAAGGAATGTCTTCTGTAACTACTTTCTGCTGAGTTTGGGCGTCGTCATAACCCCGGGTAGTAGAGCAGAACTTCTCCACAGCTACCTTTAGAGATGTTTGATTGTCACCAGGTCCTAACTGTTTGTATCCGTGAGCAAATAGCATTTGTCTAACCTTTTGGAGACAAAGAACACCAGATAATTTAAGATACACACCCCCAAATGTTAGCAAGAGAATAATGGCCACATGCCAAATTTTTCCTAAAAATGAAGGTATGGAGGTCTTTTGCCTATAGGTCTTTTTCCTGATTATGAGGCTCACTGCCATGGCCTGAATATCCCTGGTCACACTTCAGGTCAGAGAGAGGTTCACATGAGTAGTCAAGGGGGTCCATTTCCCCAGGTTTGTCTTTCCGGAGGTTGGGGCTCAAGAGCCCTCTTCACTTGAGTGTGATGTGCCCTCAGAGAGCTCTCCTGTATCTTCAGGGCAGAAGGGGTGCTTAAGATCACCAAGTGGGGTCTGTTCCATTTAGGAGTGAGCTGATATTGCAGGCTGCTACTTTTCCAGGTTTTTAGGGTCACCCTGTCTCATGGCTAAGGGGTGGAGGGCCAGGTAGGTGGATGCTGCCTGTACCTGGTTGCCGTATTCCATGAGAGCTTTCATGGTTTCTCCTACTTGGAGGGCATATTTGAGTTGTTTCATTTCAAGGGGGTTAAGGTATCCCTTTTCTCAGGCTTGGGGAATGGGTCTACCATATATGAGTTCAGATGCACTTAATTTGTCTCTTGGGGCTGACTGCATGTGGAGCACACAAATGCTGGACCATTATCACTTTGTAGGGACCCCGGGAGCCCAAACATGGGAATTATTTTTTTTTTAGTAATGCCTTAACCACTTCAGCTGCTCTTTCGGTTCTAGCGGGAAATGCTTCTGTACACCCAGAAAATGTGTCTACTAGCACCCAGAGATACCTGAAATTGCCTGGAACTTTCGGCAGGATAGTGAAATCAATCTGTCAGTCTTCTCCAGGATATGTCCCTCTGGTCTGATGGGCCTTACCTGGGGGTTCTGGTGTTGGGGTAGTTTATTGTGCAGATGGGGCATGTCTCAACTAACGGACTGATTATACTTTTCATACCAGAAGTTACCATGACCCCAATTAGCCAATTATATAAGGCTTCCCCTCCAAAGTAAGTTCCGTGATCAAGGAGCCTCCGTGATGGCTTGACAGGCTGCGGTTTGAAGAAAGCATTGCCCTTGTTCATTAACTAGCTACTCACGGCCCCATAGATCTCTGTTGAAGCCCCAGTTTTGGACTTTGTCTAATTCTTCCTTTGTGTAGGTTGTGAATAATTGGATGGATCTGGCCTTTGATACATGAGGGGTAGTTGACAAGATACTGGTTCTAGGACTGCTCTTTTGGCAGTTGCATCTGCCTTGTTGTTTCCCTTTATTACCTCTGCATCCCGCTTTGGTGAGCCCTATAGTGGCTCACTGCCACCTTTTTTAAAAGCTGTACTGCTTCTAAGAGCTTCAGTATGTTTAAGCCATGCTTCACCTGCTTATTCTCCACAATAAGCATACCTCTTTCCTTCCAAATAGCCCCAAGTGCATATAGCATGGCATACACATACTGGAAATCTGTGTAAACATTTAAGATCTCTCTGTCCCGATCTCTAAGGCTCTAGTGAGGGCCGTCAGCTTGGCGTTTGGGGCAGAAGTCCCTGGGGGTAGGCTTCTTGCTTCTATGACTGGATCTGGGAGGTTGCTATGTATCCCACCAGACTTTTTCCCTCTCATAAAGCTTCTCTCATCTGTGAACCATTCCTCTTCAGCATTTGGGAGAGGCTCACTTCCTAAGTTGGGGTGAATACATTGTGTCTCTGGTTTCTATACAATCATGCTCTAAGGGCCCTGTTTCTGTGGGTAGCAGGGTGGAAGGATTTGGCACAGGATCAGTTTTTATGGTAGCCACTGGGTTGTCTAAAAGCATAGCCTGAACTTGAATTGAACTTTCAGGGGATAGCCATTCTGTTCCCTTAGCTCTTGTGACCAAGTTTCCTTAATCTGGTGTTCAGAACTGAGTAAGTGGCATGGGTATTGACTAAGAATTTGACAGGCTTTCCCCCTGTCCAGTGTCAGCCGAGGCTCCTCAGGGGTCAGCTTAGGGGCCCTCTGGCCCTGTCATTCTTCATCTGTTTGGACTATCTACCTTCAAGGGTAGTGGCTGGGATCTGCCATTTCCATCCCCCTTCAGGGGCAGCAAAGGCATTTTCCCTTCCAGCGTCTCTCTTGTTTACATATGGTGCACTGACTGGATCCTAATTTCCTTGGCTGCTGTCTCTCAGTGGGGCTGTGGGTCACCCACCGGAGAATTTGAGTCTCCATGGGCAGTTAGTCCAGATTCCTGGGCCGACCAGTTGACACTGGAGGGCAGTAGCCAGTAGGTGGTCTTGCGTCTGGGTCTTTTTATCTTCTGACTTTTCCTCCTCTATATCTCAGTTATTAAACATATAGTATACAACCTTCACCAGGTGAGAGGTAGGGGTATCTGGTTCTATTCCCAGTTTCGGAAGTTTACACCTAATACTGGGGACTCTTTGGGAAATGAAATACATCCTCAGGATTGCATTCCCTTCTAATGACTCAGGGGCTATGGTAGTATAGATTCGGAGGCATTCCATGAGGTGCTCTAGGAATGCCAAAGGTTTTCTGTTGGCTCCTAATTGATTTCCTTTATCTTATTCCAACTGGCAGATTTTGATAAGGAATCACCCGAGGTTTACCTCATAAACAGAGGGCAGAGAATGGGTCCAGTGGGCTGGGTGTTTTCTATTCTTGCCAGCAGCTCACAGTGCTTTCTGCTAATAAGGTTCCTGGGTCTTGTAAGTGGTTCACAGGACTCCCCAGCCCACTTCAGAGAAACTTGTGCTGACTGAAAAAGGTCAAATTACCTATCCAGTACCTAGTTTGGGACCTTTTTGCACTCCAGAGTCCCTGGTGCCTTCCCCTGAACTCAGACCCAGCATCCTTGTCTTCTTTCTATTTTGTCAGCTGTTCCTTATTACCTGAGCCTTTTCCACATCTTGTCTCTTGGCTCACAGGGCTGGCTACTTTTCTTTACCAAACAGAAAGTGACTATGGAGAATGCTACTGTTGACCCCTGGAGGTCAGCAAGGAGGGCAAAAAGCCCTGGTGTGGCTGCTACTGCCTTGTACAGGGGTCAAAAGGACAGCACTACTGGCAAGACAGTGGGCAAGACTACCGTGGCTCCCTCTCATCCACAATTTCGTGGGTATTTGGTACTGCAGAAAGGCCAGCCAGTGATGCCACAGTATAATCCCCTCAAGGGGACACAGTCTAGACTACTCTGGGGGCTCCGCTGTGTGCACACCACACCTGGATCTCAGCTTGCTGGGCGGAGTTGCTGAATTTGGCCAAAGGCTATCCCCATTCTACCCTGTCAGTGTTACTCAAAGATTAGAGTCAAGAATCCTCACACAAACCTCCCAAAGCCTCCGTTGCCCTCCCATTGGAGCCAGGGAGAGCCAGAGCCTAGTGGATAGGTGCAGATGAAAAGGCCACAGTCCATCCCATCTAGGTTGCCAAAATTTTGTTACTGACCGTCCTGAGTTGGTGCTCAACAAGGATCCTCCTGCCCAGTGTCCTTTGAGCCAATAGAACAAGGCCAAGTTTGGTACAGAAGCAAAGGAAAGTTGATCAAAGAATAGAGAGTTGCAAGCTTGCTCTTTAGAGTACACACTCTCCCCAAAAAGCCCTTTATGGGGCCTGCTTTATAGTGTTCTTGTAGACGGGAGGGGGACAGAGTCCTTGCAGGTCAGGTGCAGCTGTGCTGTTCACAGTACTCTAGATCAAAGTGCTGAATGCAGCATTTCTGCACACGGTACTCTGTTGCCATCTTGAATTGAAGTGTTGTGCTCATCGCTTCTGCACTTGGTCCTCCAAGCTAAAGTTTGGGGCACAGCCGTTTCACACTAGAACTCTGGTCTGAAAGGCTAGGTGGGAGCCTCTGGATGCAACACCCTATGACCAAGTGAAACTAGACTGAGCACAAAGAAAAAAGTAAGGTCAGGCTTTATTTTATTAGTTAGATTCTGTTTTTATTTCTTGGGAATTGTTAATGGACTTTGCTGGTGACAATAGCCTCACCAATGTCACACACATCCATTGCACCAATACATCTTTCTCAGTTCACACCATAGGCACTATAGGACCTTCACTATGGCCATGTGATACAGGAGAAAACAAACAAACTCAGATTGGTTCATGGGTATATTGGTGTAATGCTTATTCTGTAAAGCAGTTGGAAAGGCCAGTGGGTCACACTGGAGAAAGACAAGACTGTGGACGACCTGGTGGAGGTGTCAGAACTCTGGGCACCTCTGCCGTTGCAGCTGCTTGGGGACCTGTGGGCACCTTGTGTGTTCTCCCGGGCCCTTCACTGTAAAGTTATTTATTGTACTTCTTTGGAGTAGTGGGAAAATTCTAATGTTTCTTTAGGAAAATGCCTTGCCTTGATAGTTGAATATATCAAGTTGTTGAAAGATAAAAATGGATTTTCACAGCACCACAACTCCCATTGGAGTTAGTGCTGACATATAGTAGTGAGGACATCCTTCCATTTGACCGATCTTTGAACAGTATATCTGGCCATTAATTTTGCAAAAAAGGGAGAAGTAACTGGAAATAAGGGTTTTCAGATCTGGGGGTAGTGATGATTGGCTTGACTGGTTGGTAAGGGGCCTGGAATGAATATGATTACACATTCAAACAAAGAAGGTGTTAAGAGGAAGTATATGATTGAACCTATGGTAGAGAGTATAAAAGTATAAGCATTTGTTTGTCAAGTCAGTGTCCAGTAGTGGGAACTCATTGAAGGAAAAGGACTAAACAAACTGATGAATAGGATAACTTATCCAGCATACATCAGATCAGCCAGTTCCTGTCCTTGGACACCCAGTACTTGCAGAATAGCCCATGCCATGGTCGCAGAATTAAAGGCTATATATGGGTCCAATTGCATGGGATTCTTCTCACCAAGGATGGTTTAGCTATTGCCAGTGATGAATATTTAAATCGTAAGTAGCAAAGACAGAATGGATTCCTCACTGAGGTACAAGCTCGTAAGGAGATCAATCAGCCACATGGTGGCAAGTTAATTACTATACAGCCCTTATACCCAAAGGAGGGAGCATTTCATCCTTACTGTAATTGATAAATATTTCTGATGAGGGTTTCCTTTTCCTGCCTGCTTTCTTGGCCAAGACCACTACCTGAGAGTTCAAAAAATGTCTTCTTTACTTAATGAGATCGCGTGTAACATCACTTCAGAACAAGGAACCAATTATATGGCAAAGGTCATGTAAAAGTGGGATACAGTAATCAAACAGTGTACCTTATCATCACCCAGAATCTGAAAGCCTGATAGAAAGTTAGAATGGTACTTCTAAAGGTGCAGCTAGGGTGCCGGTTAGGCTATGAAACTCTGTGGATTTAGGGTGTAAGTCTTCATGATGTAGTATCAATATATCCTTTGAACTAACAGCCATTATATGGTGCTGTATTCCTAACAGCTAGAATTGGGGACTAATGTTCTGCCCCATTCCAAGAAGAGGAGAAGATGCAGGCTTTTCAATAAATGCTCAAGATACAGGACTAAATCTCTTAAGTAGGCTAGAACATTACTCAATCCAGATCTATGAGGAAGGCTAGTTACTCCAGATCAATATATGGATGAGGAAGCACTGATGGTTGTTATTAATAACAATGCTAATAAGAATGACTGACTTGTAGTATCTAGACAGCATGGTAACAATGACATCACCTGCAATATAGAACTTTTGTAAGTGGAGGAAGCAGGCATGTAAATGTAACTGAGTACTTGCTACCTTGCCAGCTGTGTAATCCCTCCTGGGCAAGTACTTGCTATTTCTGAGTCTCAGTTTCCTCTTTTTTTTAATTGTTGAAAAAGGAGGGAAATTGTTTCAATTCCCTTGTAATTATTTTGATTAAATAAACTAGTGTTCATAAAGTATTTAACACAGTGCCTGCCATACAAGAGGATTCAGTATATTTTATTTATCTTTCTATGTAGTATGTATCATCATCATTTGTGCTATTTTTAGAGCGCTGTTGCATTTGCCTTATTAAATAATATTGAAATATTTTTTAAAAGGGGGAAGGTAGTAAAATATCTTATAGAATTCTAGTAGTTGTTACTGAAGGTTTGGGGACATTTAACTCAAAATTTTTAGCTCTTAAAAAATTCATAAACTATTTCTTCCTACTATCAGTTAAGTATCTTTTCACACTTCTTTAATATACACTAGCTATATCACAAGTACTCCTTTATGATTATTCTTAAATATCTTTGTTCTCATAATGAGTCAGTACAAAATCATTAAAAAGTAATTGTCATCACATTTTACAGACAAGTCTCTGTACTAAGATAAGGCAGTTCCAATTAAAAAAAAATTTTTTGAGGCAAGTCTGCCCTCTCCTTACTTTCTACTTAATGACCCACAGATATTTTAATCTAGGAGTTAGACTGCCAAAAAAATACACATGCTCTAGAAGTTTTGACTTCATGTTCTACCTTCTTCTGTATAATGTTCAAAGTTAACATTACTCACATAGATAATGTAGAACTTCAATTTAATAAGTTTTTTAATACAGTGTAGAATTTTGTATACCATTTCTCATAAAACACCTTTCAAAATAATTATATTGATCTGAGTTTACATTTATCCTATAAAAACACTTGCATTATTGCTGTACTTAAGCCATGTGTTATAAATTATTGGTAAATAGTGGTATTTGGTGGTTGGTTGGAAAATGGATTATTTGCCCCAGTCATACTTGTGTAGGTTATATCACCTTCATGAAAATCAAAAGTAATTTTTTGAGTAAAAATATACAGAATAATACGCTGGAACATGTTATAATTTTAAATATACCATACTTTAGAGTAGCTATTTATCAGTGAATTCAGAATAGAAATGCAGTTAGGCTTCCAAGATTGAAGAGGCAGAACCTTGGAAAAATCTCTTAGGATTTCAGCATATATTAACCATCAACAAATTTTCCCAAGCTGAAAATTTTATTATGACTATTCAAGACTATTTAAATAAAGCTATATAGTTACTAGAGCAGCACTGTGAATAAAAATGTCCCAGGGAATAAAAGTCTCTCACTGATATACATACTCACAACACCTTCTATGCACCTGTCACTCAGTTCTTGATTGAGAACAACAGAAACCAATTCTATCTGAATTAAGCAAAAAATAAACGTATTGAAGGGATACTAAGTAGCTCAAGGAATCAGTAGACAAGCAAGAGAATTAGGTTCAGAATACCACCAGGATCTGAGAATCTAGTCTGCCCAAACAGGAAAGGTAAAGTGCGTTTTAGATGGCTGGCTGGGCAGTCAGTATTGCTGAACTCTTCCCCATTCCAGCCACGCTCCTGCCACAGCCACCATATTGAGTCATTCTTTGACTATTGATTTTGCCTTATGTGGTATTTCTTCAATATTTAAATTCCCGGGAGTTTTATTAAAGTGGTCTTTGGGTGCTGCAAAATGGGAATCAGGAGTATGTAGCTAAATCAATTTACAGAGCTATCAGCTCTTTCCAAAGCATACATTGAGACTGAAAACAAATGACAAAGATCCCCTTGATTTCCAATGTATCAGAACAGAGGATTTTGTCACCCAAATAATTCAAGATAGTTGAAATTGTCTTCTGAATGACACTACATTGTATGTGTCTAGGATCGTCTTCTTGAAACTAAACACCGTTGTGTTGGTGGCACACAGGCAGGTGATTATCTTCCTGAGGTCTGACATTGTGAATGGATCACTTACCTGGATACTGAGACAAGAAAATATAACAATTTATTGTATTAAATTTTAGACCAATATAATTTTATAAGTATGCATACCTGGTTGACATCATTTACCATTTTATTATATTTCTATTGTTGCAGACCCTATTGATTTTTGCCTTAATAGCTAATAGTACTAATGTGGGGTTCATATTAATCTTTTGAGTCAATATTAAATTATAAGTAAATATTCAAAAAATACTTCTAATAGATAATTACTGTAGTGATGATTTACAGCTAGATTTATATTAATGGAATTCTTTATAAGGAGAATGAGATAAGTAAAATTTACCATGATATTTAAAGATTGCCTGTATAGAAATATGGACCATGTATTCTGTACCTGACACAATCCTGTGACACAGTGGGCCCAGATCAAACACTCAGAGGAATAATTCCATCAGCCCAGGTGATGCACACAGCTGCTGCTTGGGCGCAAAGCTATCACATGTGGTTGTGCAGTTTGTTAATAGCACAGAGGCACCTAGCCGTGGGAACTAGTGAAAGCTGACATCTAGTCCACTGCTCAAATAGCCATGTCCCTCTGGGAACATCCATCTGCTCCAAGGTAGTAGTGTTGAAGTTCCTCCAGGGTGCTCTGTTATTGTACTAGTGGTGGGTTTATAACTTGGGCCTTTTCTCATGGTGTGAACTAATTTCATGTGGGTTGTGGCTGAACAAATCAGCATGTCAGGATTTCTTCCCTCTTTGCATAGCATTGAAATTTGATGGAAAATCCAGGGTTAAATTTTCCTCCTAAGTGACTCCTTTGACATTTAGCAAGAGTTCTGCTACAGTTGATCTTTTCCAAATGAGACTTTGCTTCTATATTTTTTAATGATCCAGATGTTAAACTTAGAGACTTTTTTTTTAAAGCATACCTGATTTTTTAAAAATTTATCTATTCAATTTATTTTATTTTTGGCTGCGTTGGGTCTTCATTGCTGCACGCGAGCTTTCTCTAGCTGTGGCAAGTGGGCGCTACTCTTCGTTGTGGTGCACAGGCTTCTTTCTCATTGTGAAGGCTTCTCTTGTTGTGGAACACGGGCTCTAGGGCATGCGGGCTTCAGTAGTTGTGGCACGTGGGCTTAGTAGTTGTGGCGCACAGGTTTAGTTGCTCTGCAGCTTGTGGGATCTTCCTGGACGAGGGATGGAGCCCATGTCCCCTGCATTGGCAGGCAGATTCTTTACCACTGTGCCACCAGGAAAGTACCCCAAATCAGACTTTGATAAAATAATATTGATTTATGTAAATTAAAACACATGTGATCCCTGGAGAGGTATTCTTATTTGACTTACCACCTCTGCTCCAGGACATAGGGACTAATTTTTCCTCTTTTGTGGATTTCCTAAAAGCAAAGTAACAATTCCAAATCTGTCAAATAAGAGAATTGTTATTTTTTAATGAAAGGACCTTGTTTCGGCAGGAATAACGCTAGATATCAGTGAATATGCAGTCTCAGTTTTTGTTGGCTTTTGCAGACTGGAAGTATAGTGTTCTTTCTTCTTTTAGCATTGCTGCGCAGCTTTCTGTGATCTGAAATTTGACCTCTATTTTGGAATCAAGAAATGAATGGTTCTCTAACTATAAATTGAAACCCAAATCCATGTCTCAAGTCCTGGAGACTCTACTACTTTTTTTGAAAACAGAAAAGCTTTCACCCAAGTGACTTTCAAAATGAGTTATATTTCCTCTTCTAAATGTTAGCAAGTAAGGAGGGGAGCAGTGGTGAAATCATCTGTTGCCTGCCTTTTGAGAAGAGGGAAAAAAATTGACATTACATACAATTCTAGGCGATAAGTACAGACTATGAGGGAAGATGTATTTAAGAAGCAATTAATGGGCTTCCCTGGTGGCGCAGTGGTTGGGAGTCCGCCTGCCGATGCAGGGGACGCAGGTTCGTGCTCTGGTCCGCTGGGCCCGTGAGACATGGCCCCTGAGCCTGCGCATCTGGAGCCTGTGCTCCGCAACGGGAGAGGCCACAACAGTGAGAGGCCCGCATACCGCAAAAAAAAAAGCAATTAGTTCATGATTTTTATCTTCTGCTGAGACATCTGACAAGAGTTATTTTGTTATTTTCATTATCTGGGAACCAGTTTTTTTTTTTTTTCTGAGTAGGGTAAAGAGTAGTGTGATAGTGCCATGCAATGGTGCTCTCTGTGTACGTAAGGAGAGAGTTTTAAGCATTTGGAATATTTCTTATAGATCATTCCAACAAGAAACCAACTTGCTCTAAAAAACTTTTTCCTCTTATGTTGGGAAGGTAATTATGCTAATAAAGGGCTCTTAATTTTAGCAGCAATATGAAGTAAAGAAGTAAATTTGGAATTGCAAATACCTACCTCAGAGTAAAGCATACATGGAAGACACAGCCTCAACAAGAGCAAATTATGGGATGAATATCTCAAACTGAAAATGAAAATCTTAGCTCATGTGATTGTCACAGGTTTTCAAAATTCTAATGCATATTGAACTGACTTGGAGAATTCAAAGAAATCAAAATGAAAGATTTTGACCTCTTAGAACTTACAATGTCAAGCAGACTAATAAGATAGATAGTAGAAACAAATGTAAAAATAATTCAAACTGTAGAAAAATATTAACATATTAGCAGAATAATTTTTCCATTTATGTCACATACAGTTGATGTTTCACACTGACTATTTTAACTATGTGATATTAGCATACTTATATTAAGCTATAATAACTTAATGTATACCTACTTATTTCTTTTGAAAAACACTAGAAAATTATTTTCCTTATAATTTCCCCCCCTTTTTTTTGCTATGCAAGGCTGTTTTATTCCTGATTCTGTTTATTTTGGAATCTTTCATACCAAACGCTTCTCTAAACAAAAATTACTTTTTTTTTTCAAGAAAAGTCAAAAGGAAATGGTTAAGTCATAAGGAGCTGCTATTAAAAGATTCAGGACTTATTTCTTGACCTGACCTGAGGTCTTCACACCTTTCATTTTCTTCCAACAAAATTAATCCTTTATCTTTATTTTCTTCCTACCTCTTTGTCAATATATTATGTCCAATCTTAAAAGCAAATACCACAAATATGAACTATTACCAAGTTTATTATTATCATAGGCATCACAGACGAATGTAGGTTCCTATTTATAGACTGTGGCTTTTTGATTTTCATTCATTTTCTTTCTCACCTTCCTACATTGTTATCATACACACTGTTACAAAAATAAAGTTGGTTTAAATGAATATCAAGACCAATAAGAGTGGAAAAAGAAAGAAGCAGTATATTGTGGATGCAGAAGGGAAAGGGGTAAAAGGTTTCTGTTTGTCTCTATGGCAATGAAGAAGAATGCATATTTTCAAATAGTCAATTTATTTTTGTATTATTGTCATGCTGTCTCTTCTCCCTTTTTTGCAGACTTGAGTCATTGTCTCTTCTGGTTTTTCCTCTAGTGTTGCAGTTGATAGGGAAAATAAGGAGAGGGAATCACAAATATTCAGGAACTAGATTGAATACATTGAAAATGGGGACAATACCATTCTTTACTTGACCTTCTGTTTCTCCTATCTCTGGAATTAAAACTCGGTGACTCTTACTTGAAATCTGATGAAAAGGAAAAGAAATCCTACATTTAATAACATTTAATAAATTCCCAAAATCCTCTCTGCTCCATTTGTTTCCCATACAAAAACCTAAATGTTACTTTTCAAAAGCCCACACATTTCCAGAAGGAACTGTAAAATTATGGAAAATTGGGATTCAGTGTTTAAACATTAAAATTCTTATTTCTATCTTCAAAGGATGGTGATAAAATTAATGAAGGTAATCATGAATGTCATGGAGTTGGACTCATCTGTTCATATATTAGCAAATTATATCCTCTAAACCATTCGTGTGGTCATAATTTAGAGAAGTTTATGGCTAAAATGTTTCTTTACAGACATATGAATACATAAAAGGGCTTGTAAGCTATTGTATACTGGCTCCCCAAATATCACCAACACAGGCTGTTCATAAGACAGATTTCAGTTAATTTCTTACTATGGTAAAGGAGAAGAACTTTGTAAGTGGTCAAGAGAACTTTGTGACTTATAGTGGGTTGGGTAAGATTCAGTTTTACTGAGAAGTTTCAGTTTGATTTAATGTGGACATTTCAATGTGGGGAATGAGGGGGATTGATTAGGATTGGGTAAGAATCAGGATATAACAATAGGATTGGTAGAAATAGCAAAGCAAGGCTTTTGGGACTAAAGGTTCAAGGAGTCTTAGGATATAAACTGTTGATGCTTTATATTGAAGAGTTTGTGGGCCTTTTCATGAAGGCCCACAAATGAGCCTTCGTGAAAAAATAAATGTATTTGCCTGGATGAGAGTCTTCTGGAATAGTAAAGTTATGCTAATGAGGGTAATGGCATAATACAATCATATTATTGTAGAAAATGAGCTGAGCTATGTGGGAGAGTAGGTGGTTTCAATCCTCAGTGTCCAAGCTATAATTGTACTCATCATTTCTTTACAAATGTTTCGTTATTTTTCTAGTATGCCTGAATCATTCTTATTGTTACAGTTGAAGCTGGAATCAACCACATTTTATGAGGCCTAAAGCTTATACAATTTTGCCAGCTCTCTTATAGAAAAAGAACACAATATTATGGGAAATAATTAGGCACATGGCTTTGAAAGGTGACTTTACCAATGATATTCATACTTCATTACTGTCAGGATAGATCCATTTCTGATTAGAATAATATTAAAACACGAAGGTTGGAATTGTTCCCTTGGGTTGCAACTTCATAGACGTAAAGTCAAGAGACCCTTACCTTAAAATAACTCATAATGGTCTATCCCTGAAGGACAAATATTTCCTATCATCAGGGTCAATCATAATTCTTTTTTTTTTTTTTTTTTTTTGCGATATGCGGGCCTCTCACTGTTGTGGCCTCTCCCGTTGCGGAGCACAGGCTCTGGACGCGCAGGCTCAGCGGCCATGGCTCACGGGCCTAGCCGCTCCGCGGCATGTGGGATCCTCCCGGACCAGGGCACGAACCCGTGTCCCCCGCATCAGCAGGCGGACTCTCAACCACTGCGCCACCAGTGAAGCCCCAATCATAATTCTTGAACAACCTTGTGGCTTTGCCTTTATAAGCCCCTGATAGTCTCTTCTCTGGAACACTTGATTTTACACAAGTCTGTGTCTCCTGAATTGCAAGTCTTTAGACCTCAAATAAAGCTCTTGGTTCTTTGCAGCCTCCCTACTGATTATTGTTTGACAGAAGAATGGAATATGTTTGGAAACACAGGAACTGTATCTGCCTTGAAAGAAAATTAATCCAGGGTAGTATAAAGATATAGAAAAATTATGGTAAAGCCAGAGTTCAGTAACAATTTAGAATGTATTGATCCTAGGGTCAGAATTGAAGAAGTGAATGAAAATGAAAATGAAAACCAGTTGACAAAATAGCCACAGATTTGCAGATCAGAGTGAGCAGGCAATCAAGATGAGGGAATTTTAAGAAAGGTGAAGATAATAAGTTTGTTATTTGGGCAAGGACTGTGAGCTACAGCAATTGAGGAAGGGGAATCAGAAATTCCTTCTAGGACAATTTCTATGTGTTCTTCATATACCATCATGAAGAAGACCTTGATCCTAAGGTCAGGCCCAGCTTTAGTCTTGATCTCTCCGCTATGCTTCAAGACAAATAATAAACCAATTTTATCTCCTTGGAGTTTAATTGGTGTTGCCCAAATTTCAGTCTTTTTCATGTCACCTTTACAACACCTGCCAGACTGTTTAGTTTTAACTAGATCAATTAACTTTTTTAAACATAAATAAGTATTTAAAAAAATTTGTGTCATTATTTTTAAAAACATTATCACTTACTATAATAGAAGATAGCTATGCAAAATAAATTTAAATCAAGGTTTTAAAATTCCAGCTAAATATTGTTGCCTAACAAAGGCTCTAATAACAAAGGCCTGCTTTGTCTTCCATTAAAGGAGATTAGCAAACATAAGTGAGGTGTAAAGGCATAATAAGTGCACATTGCCATTATCTTTGATTTAATCAGAAGATTAATAGATGCTTGAATAACTTCTGTATATGTTTTCCATGTTATTTAATGCATGTCGATCTTAATGCACGTCCTTCATTACAGAAAACACTTTTGTAATGGGCAACCTTTAACCTTCATCATCAAGCAAGAATGACATTGTGAACTTTTATCATCTCTAAAAAATAATGTATTTCCATTCACGCTTGTAGCCAATCTGGCTACTTGTAGCCATGATAATTTTCCATGGGCTAACGGAATAAGTGGTATCAAATCACAGACAGTAATTCTTATTTTACCCTTCAAAGATGCATTTCTCTCAGTACCATATTGTCAGGTAGCGGGTAAGAAAAATCTGATTATAAGAGCCCTACTCCTGCTGTTACATGTTACAGTAGTCAACAGGTACTTATTGTGCATATGTTATGTTGCAAGAATTGTTCCAGCATTCGGAATATACCAAAGAATAAAACAAAAAATTACTGCTCTCTAAATGACATTGGAAAACTTACATGCATTACACAATTTGATTATAAGAAATATAAATCAAATAAAAACATGTAATATTTATAAATATAATTATAAATATAATTACATAGATATGTACACAATATATAAATAAGTAAAAAATGAAAATAAATATAAATACAATGATGGATATCACCCTTGATACTACACAATATTATCACCATACATTGCCATTGGGATCAATATCCCAAACAATTTTGTACAATGTACAATATTCTGAATACTGTCTTCTGTTAGCCCCATATCTAATAGTCTTACTTGCTGATTGACATCATTTGCAAAAAGTTTTTGCCTGCATGGGGCTAGGAATATTTACCAACTTCTACTGCAATAACCTTTATGGAAAGGCAATAAGTCTTGAGTCCATGTCTGAATATATTCCCAAATTGATCTTGAAATCTTCTGCTTCCATCTTGCTCCATCTCAATATTCCCAGGAATCTGAGTTCTTCAAGGTAGAACTCTTTCTTATTTATATTTGTTTTCCTAATAAATAGAAAATAAAGCTCTTGCCACATTGTAGGTGATCAATATTTATCTTTGACTAGATGAGTGAAGGAAGACTGAAGACCATATCATTTGAATGAAATGAACATTTCCCTATGGCTAATAGAGTAAACTGTTTAGGCCTTATTAACTCCTAAGGCCCAGAAACATTAGGAAACACAGTGATTTTGTATACCTAAGAGCCTCTGAACTCATGAAAACATTGTCCAAATATTGTACTGCCCAAGTTCAGAGTGTTTCCAAAGCAGTTGGTAACCATAGCCTGCTTTTATTGTATATGCCATATTATATAGCATGCTTTTAATCTGAGAGAGAAAAGAGAGACAGGTAAAAAGTATGATTCCCAGGTCTTTGGAAAAGACCTGCCGTGGAAAAATACATGCTCTGGGACTTCTAACACTAGCTCAGTCTTTTGCTTAATACCCAAGCTTTGGTCAAATATTTTGCTTACTTAACCCATGAATATATGGCTCTGCATATCAACTGAGAATTTTTCACTCCACTTAAGTCACTTGGTTCTAAAATGTGTTTGTTCCCATCTGACAGTGACACTGAGATATAACTCCTCACTGTGATCTTAGCTTGAAAGTGACGCTCTGGTGAACTTGCTGGTTCTTGTCTCTTATGTCCTAGTTGTTTCTCTCCCAACTCCATATCCTAATGCTTGTCTTTGCTAATCTTCAGCACTCATGTTACAATAGCCTGTGAATGCCCCTCACCCATAGTGAGGCAGTGTCTCCTAAGGGCTTCTAGTTGAAGACTGCAGCACAGGCAGAGGATCAGGCCGTCTGGGTATTCATAGAGGTCTAGTAACTTCTTGTGGCTGACCTTTGTTAGTAAGTATCGATTAGTGTCATTTTTCCTTGATTCTAATCTCCGAGATATTTTGCTGGAGTTTATAAAGATAATTTGAGGTTAACAGCTAACTTCAGAATGTTTTTGCTTCCTAATCTCATCCTCAGCGATATCCTTTGTAGATTTGATTGCTGACATTTACAACAGTCTTTGAACTCTGGTAATGTCAGATAAAAAAATTTAACATGAGTTCCTGACTACTGAGAATAAATTTTTTAGGGCTTTCTTTTCCTGTAGATCATAAGCACAAAGTTTTAGTATCTGCTTCAGGACAAACAAAACTTTTCTTGTTTCTATAGGAAAAAAAAACAACCATTTAAAGGATGCATAGTTTTGGGAAAGAGGTCTTCTATCTTTCTCCTATTAAAACTTGTTTTTGTTTTTGTTTTGGCTAAGAACTTGTTTTCAGCCTTTGTAAATTCTTTCTAGATTCTCTGAGTATACACAATATTACATATATATTTATATAAAATATATTATGTTTATATATTATATATTTATATCATATATATTTATAAATTAATTTATATAAATATATATATAATCTTTTCATTTTCTTAAGTTATTCTTTTCTCCATGGAAAGATAATGAATAGATAGAAGAAATACACAAAACTATGGCTCCATATAATGTGAACATAATATTCACATAAAATTTGGGAAATTCCTTAATATTTTTGAACAGAGAACCCATGTGAGAGAGCATGAAGTGATTAGACAGGTAAGAAAGGATTCTGAGTTGGAGGAAAGGGTATGATATCTGTCAGATCAAAAGTGTAATATGATGTGATGGGATTAGATATTGTGCCAAGCTCAATAATTATGGATAATAACAGTATTAATGGACATGAGCTGGCAAACTAATAGATCAACAGTTTTGTGGAGAGGAGGCAGAAGCACTGTTTGGCTAATATTTATTGAGAAACTAATGATCTCAAAGTTCTAATAGAATGCTGGTCTCTATAAAGTTAGTTTTTCTCTACAGGGCTCTCTTATTGATGGCAGCATCTGATGTAGAGGCTAAGTAGTAGTGGTGACTCCAGAATTCCTGTATAAGAGAGGATTATGTATGTCCACATGGTATGGGCCACTAGGGCACTAGGCTTGAACTACGTTTACATGACAAGCATACTCTTTTTACTTACATTCTGTATTTCCTTGGGTATTAGTGTGTGTTGGGGGTTCTTTTGAGGTTTATGGAAAAAGCTAAATTCTCTGCAAGTAACGCTTTTGCTGTTAACTCTGCTGAGTCACCTGATTGGTCAATGAGGGAAGCATTCACTGCCAACTAAATTTAATATCCAGTCTAGTTTTGGCTGCAGTAAATACAGACAGTCCTAACTTTGCATTTTCAATATGAACAAATTTCATTCACTACAATTTAGTTAACTAACAGCAACTTTCCCTTAAAACAGAGTTCAAATTTCAGTTACTACAGTATATTTACTGTGAATGATCACATAAAGTAAAAACTTTGCCACTACCTCTTCAGTCCACAAATTTCTATGTAAATGATAGGTGCACATCATGATCAGTGACCAGTCGTGTCACTTTCTTCAAGGTCTGTCATTGATTGGTCACTGTGTGTTTGTTATTCAGTTCACACACAGAAAGAAAAACCATAGCCTTTTTATTTCCATCATAAACTGAGGTGACATTTTACAAGGATTGATAATCAAGAGGGAATTGTCCAACAAAGATGAAAATGCATCAAAGAAACAAAAAGTGGTAATGTTGAAAATCGAATTAGGATCTTGTGTAAATGGAATTCTAGAATAGCTTGAGACACTCCAGAGGAGCTTAGTGGGGCAAACTTCTCGACATAAATGAGAAAAGTGGTTGTGATGAAAAGGATGATGATGTCTCAGAGAAAGTGACTCTGGCAAAAAAAAAAAATCACATTAAAGGAACTTTGGAGATATTTCATGACCTCGTAATTGGAAAGGATAAAATGCTGGAAGTTGATTAAGACTTAGAAGAGAGTATGACAATTTTCCAAGGCATAGGAAAGATACTTGCTCCATATTGTAAGTTACATATTGAGAATAAGGAAAGCATTGTTCAAAGCACTCGAGATGTTTTTTACAAAGAAATAAAACTCTTAATGTTTTTAATGTTTTAAATTACAGTGTACAAAATAAGTATTAGTTTTACTATATTTTTAATTTCCCTACGCATTTATAGCCAAGAGCAAAAGAGTTTTTAATGTGTGTGGTTTATTTTTTTTTCCGGTACGCGGGCCTCTCACTGTTGTGGTCTCTCCCGTTGCGGAGCACAGGCTCCGGACGCGCAGGCTCAGCGGCCATGGCTCACGGGCCCAGCCGCTCCGCGGCATGTGGGATCTTCCCAGACTGGGGCACGAACCCGTGTCCCCTGCATCGGCAGGCGGACTCTCAACCACTGTGCCACCAGGGAAGCCCTAATGTTTTATTTAATAAATTTATTTATTTTATTTTTGGCTGCATTGGGTCTTAGTTGCTGTGTGCGGGCTTTCTCTAGTTGTTGCGAGCGGGGGTTGCTCAGCAGTTGTGGCACATGGGCTTAGCTTCTCTGCAGTGTGTGGGATCTTCCCGGGCCAGGGCTCGAACCCGTGTCCCCCGCATTGGCAGGTGGATTCTTAGCCACTGTGCCACCAGGGAAGTCCCAAGAGTTTTTAATGTTTTGACAAACATTTTTAAAGTTCATTTAATTGTGTATTGTAGTTTCCTATTTTTAGTAAGAGCACTTTGCACAGTTCACCTTGCACAGTCATTTTTTTGGTGCTGCACTGTTACATACAGTGAGGATTACCCATACTTTTAAAATGTATAAATATTGGCCAATATCCATTTTAAATTATATTACAAATTAAGTCTTTTGCCTCCAAATCAAATATTAATAACTCGCACTAATGAGTTAAAGGTTGACAGATAAATATCTGGAAGAAACCTATTAGAATTACTCCTGTGTGTTACAAGTAGTGAAACAAATTACTATGCTTTACCTAGGAGAATACATTAAACAAAACATAATTATGTTCTTTTTTGCCTCTCTTTCCCAGCACAATTTAGTTAAATAATTTACTTTTACTTATGCACAATTTGAAAACACTGATGATCTTTCATAAACTAGGGCAACAAATGCATGCACTTAGTAATATTTTTCCATTTTTACTGTAACACATGCTCTCGTGGCAAAATATAACAGAGATGAATACAAAAGACAGCAACTTTTGTTGCCCTCTGAAAATCATCCCATTCCACCGCCTTTACTAATGCCTCTGTTCTCTACGCCATTGCTACAGCTGCTCTCTCTCTTTCTGAAATGGTAGATAATTCTGTTTTTCTTCTCTCTCTGTACGTGATTCCAAAACAATCATCAAAAAGAATTTCAAACAGAAAAAAATCAAAGAAAAGCTCCTTCAAGAACATGTACCTAGATTCCGTTCATTCTTTTCCCAAATTTCAGTTTGGATAGCCAACGAAACAATGGCTTTCTGATTCTGAAATACTCCCTGCCATGAAACCCTGAACACTTTTCTCTAAGAGAACAACTTAACCTTGTGTTTATCAGTGCTAGACAGTACTTTTCTTTCTCCAAACTTGATTCCCATGATGACAATACAGGAACGTCTAGAATTATGTAATGATTCTGTAGGCAACCAAAGCAGTCTGTGTATGGTCCTTCATAATTTTTCCTAGGCTTTGGACTCAATCTTACAGAGCATATGAGCAATAACAGGAGACTCTCAGGGAGGCTTACCCCTGTTTCTTGGTTCATAGTAAGCTTTGCCAGAAGCCAGGTTGAAACTTTAAGATATTTATGAGCTTACAGCAATAAAAGATACTGAATTCCATGTATATATTCATTAGAGTTTGATTAAACCCCGTATTTGTGTAGGACCTTTGACTCTTATCCTATGTTCTTAAGTGTGCATGAATTGTTACCTTATTTTCTCAGTAACTTATTAAGTGTAAGCCAGTCCTATCCTGCTAAGATAGGGCTATCACATAAAATACAGAACCCCTAGTTAAATTTGAATTTCAGATAAACAAGAAAAAGTTTAAAATATAAATATGTCTTATGAAGTATTTAGGACACACTTACATTAAAGCTTCAGGTTTCTTTTCACCAAGCCCTAGATTATGTGAGTAGAACAGATTCATACTTTTTGTTATCATCTTGTTTTGATCAACTTGATACTTTGAAAACACAAACACACACACTGTGGTGAATTTGAGATGAAATAAATGTACAGGGTCTCTCTTTCTCTCTATATGTATATGTGTATGTTTAACATATTCCATATTATATAAATAAGAACTACTTAAGTATAAATTTTCTTCAAAGCAATGGACATTTCAGGATATTTTAAATTTTGTTAACATTTTAAACAATAATTCACTATTTTTAGTAACTACTTCTAAAACCATGAATCATGTTACTTCAAAAATATTAAAATTGTTAAAATCTGTTTATTCCCAAGTATACTTTAATTAAATTTAAAGTAAGTTTAAATGCATTATTTAACCATATCTACTTTCAAAAATATTTGAAATAGATTTTCATCATATCATGTTCACAGAATGTTCACAGAATGAGAGTGAAATTATTACAGACCATCAAAACCATAACAAAGAATACAGAATAAAGTTGTCTTTGTCCTTTATCTTTGCTTCCACATTTCCTCAAATTTTGTCCCATCTGAAATGAAGATTCCATCTAGTTCTCAAAACTGTCTAAGTGACGGTAAGGAAAACTTTAGATTTGCTTATTTATTTATGTTCCATCATCTTGAAGAGATTTTGGATTATTTAAAAAGAAGACAGATATATTAAAAGGGAAATACAAATCATGCCATTATACAGTAGTAAATAAAAAGATAACATAGGTATACACACAAAATGTACATATCAAAAACTGGCCATAATGTGTTATAAGCAAGAAAGCAAGAAGTTTGACTTTACGCTTGGAATATATTACCTAAAACATAGGCATATTAAATTTATCTGTGGTTTTTTAAAAATCTAGGTAGTAGGCTAATGAATGCAATCAGAATTTCTATATGTACTTTCTATTAGCAACTGCATGGACAAGAGGAAAAGGAGGGGGGATAGAATGAGTGGAGCAGCAGTGAAGAGGAAGTGACATTTCTCTGAGTATATCATTTTGTGTAGCTCTGACTCTTAGAACCACAGTAATGTGTCTCATAACTCTCCCCACCTCAATTAGAACCAAACAGGATGTTGGGGGAACAAAAGCAGAATAGGAACACTAAAAACTAAACCTAACTAAATTAAAAATTAAAAACATAACCACATTGAAATGGGTGGGGAAGAAAAGAAATAACCTTCTTAACTTTGAAAAACAGTATCTTGACTAGAAGCTTAAATACAAAAAGAAGTGTATATAAATGCTGCAATCTAGTTAGTAAATGTGTTTCTCATAAATAGATGGATAGGTAGGTAGGTAGATATGTAGGTAGGTAGATGGATAAAGAAATATAGATGTATGCCTGTGCATGGGTTACTATATATTCATACATTTCCTGGCTATGTCTATTGAGAGGGCATAGAGGCAATGACATCCCAGCAGCGATGAGCACACCTAGCACCCAGATAATGGTTTTAAACACCATTCCCCAATAAAAGGAACCACAGATTCTTTAAGAACTAATTGATTCCAGGGCTGGGGCAAGGACAATATAATATGAACTTGGAATATCTTGGTCAGAAAATATGGAAGTGCTCAGTAAAGTTGGCACTTGTTGACAGCACACAGGAGCCAACCACAAGTAGCTCCTAATGATCAAAGCTGGAACCATTTGAATAATAAAATAAATAATGGTGGCATTTGATTTTAATGCCATAAATTAAAATGAATATATGCAAGTATATTCATTAAATATAATGAATATACATTTTACTTATAATGATGTCAACAAATAATCAAATAAATATGCAGACTGGATATCTCAGCCAACAAATTAAGTTTTCCTATTTTCTTTGGGGGATAATATTTGTTGATTATTGTCCCCAAATGCCACATCTGAGTGGAATAGTAGCGATACCTTAAAAATAATCTGTATCCAGTGTGGAATTTTTGATGTCTAATATATTACTGAAATATCTAGTCATATTTTCTTTAACATGGACTATTATTTGAATGCATACAAACACACATATAGGTAACTCCAGAACCAAATTATCTATTGCCATTCAATCAATGAGACATGGTACCTGTATTTCCAGAAGTGTCCAATATGATTCTATAATGAATAAATATAACCATAGAAGAGTTGTATTTTTGCATATTGCATGATTTAAATATTGCTTTTCCAAGGGACATGCTATGTAATTCAGGCAGCTGCCACTAGATGGGGAGGAGATATATGGGCATAGAGACTATGTAGCAAGCATTATGTTAAGTTCCCCTTAAGGAACGTACGTGACTATCAATAGTTTTTTTGTTTTTTTCTTAACAAACCTTAAATTCAATCTTATAATAATAAGCTTTAGGAAGTATTGTGATTTAAAACCAAAATTCAATAAAAATAAATACTTAAAAAACCCTGGATGTATAGTGTAATTTTATATTCATCTGCTTTTGCCACAGACATCACAGTCAGGTAAACATCAGATACTTTTTCTACAATTCCTTGGAGTCATGAGAAACTTGAAACATTTTTAGGTTAATTCTAGTAATTTGGATTTCAGTAAGTAGCTGAAATCTCTGTCATAACTTGGGGGCTCTGATTTTGGAAAATCTCATGCCACTTTGGTATTTGAGAATTAGAAGTTTTTATAATTCTGGTCTTG
The DNA here is from genome assembly GCF_005190385.1 of Monodon monoceros. Taxonomy (NCBI): domain Eukaryota; kingdom Metazoa; phylum Chordata; class Mammalia; order Artiodactyla; family Monodontidae; genus Monodon; species Monodon monoceros. The sequence continues at coordinate 44,612,743 of NW_021703767.1, read as the reverse complement.
CTGTGTCCCTGTTAAATTTCTTATTCTAATTTGTTTTGCTGACTTCATTTCTCAGCTTCTTAAAAACTTTGTGACAGATTGCTTGTTGTCTATCCATATCCACTCTTACATTTCTCCATAGTAACAGTTATAGCTGGCCACATAGTTGACCAAATTAAACACTGTGTTTTTAGGCTTCCCATGCATTTGCGTGTGGACATCTGACTAAGTTTGGATCAGCAGAAATGAGCAGAAGTCTTTGAGCCATCATGCCTTTTCCTTAAAACGAATAAGCCTGAGCGTCTTAATTCCTTTCTCTCTTCTTTCTGGCTGGCAGGTGATACAAAAAGGAGTAGCTTGTTTGTACCCAGAGATAGAAGTCACATATTGAGGATGATGGTACCACTCTACTATGTCTGGTCAACTTACTGCTGTACTCTAACTTAAGAAAGTAAAACTTATATTTAATTGAAGTGTCTAGTATTTCACCTCTGTTTAAAGCAGCCTAACCAATATCCTAATACATATACAAAATATTTAACTACAACATTATTTCAGTATTTGAGTAGAACCTCATGTGCGTACATTCTGGACATACTTGGGATCTGAGGCACATGATGGACATTATTTCTTGCTCTTAGTCTGAAGACGGTAAACTTAATCAACTGATAGTGCCAGCCCTATAGCAACTGTCATTTAGGATAGCTTCTTTATGTTTTACAATCCCCCCTTCTTTTGATAAACACTCATGGTGCCTCTGGCAGTCACATCTGTGATAATGTGACCCACCCCCAAGTTACAACAGTAAGAGCCAGCAGAGAACTCCTGCCATGGGCTCCTTCAGTCTCTTTCCTGGTGATATGAACTTTTGAATAGAGTATCTGAAACAAGCCGGTGTTGAAACTTGGTTTGTACAATATTTTCTTGGATTGGTGAGCTACCTCTGTCATCTACCACGAAATTCCTTGGTTTCAGTGACTTGCAACCTAATAAAAATCAACATTTTCTAGATCTAATTCTATGCTTTGTGGTGCTTAGGATATCCTATCTCTTTGCATGATGCGTATTTTCAGTAACAGTGGCGATTCACCTCTAACGTATTCTCAGATTTCATTTCCAAAGAGAAAAAGTTCGTCCAAACAAGTATCCAGTTATGTTTGCATTCTGCTGCATTTCTTCATCATAAAGAGAATTGTTGCTGTTGTTACTGTTTTTATTTTGTCCTCCTTCACTCCCCCTTAAGGGTCTTTTGTTTTATCCATCTTGCAGAGTTTTAAAGTTTCACTGAAAAATATATGAAAGAATAGATATTTTCAACTTTCAGAATAATAGTTTCATGACATCAAATATAATATATTTTCAACGTAAGGCTATAAATTACTTATACAAGTGAACACATGTAAAGGAATAGAAATAAATATAAATATATTTACCTTATGTGGGTAAAATTTTTTTAAAAAAAGAAACAATACTTGGCACATAAATGGGACTAGTTTAAATATTGCTCTTATAAGAAAAGATGGTGAAAATATTTTGTGACTTCATATATAAATTTTCTTTCAATTATGGGATCACCTAAGTTTTGACCATTGTTATAAGAGCAATGTATATGAGGAGTGTGATGTGAAGAAAGTATTCCAAAGTCATAATCAGTAATGACCAACACTAGCCACGGATACTTCATGCTATCTTGGATAAGAACAGGGCTTTCTTTTTTGTCTAATGTTTCACATAAAAATGGGTTAATTTTTCAATTAGCTGCTACTTTAATCTTAGTTTGGAATGTTTATCAATCCTTTATTTCTGTGTGTGTGGTATGGGAATTGAGGACAGCAAAACAGCAGTAAATGTGTATACTTTTATTCCATGGTATTGGTGGTATAGATGATCAGAATAATCACTATATTTGAATTGTACACTATACTTCTGGGTTCTTATTTTGTATGGTATTAAAAATATAACTCCTAAGCTAGTGTTGTAGTTTACATGTCTTATTTCATCTAATCCTGACAATTCTTAAAACTTTTTATTTTATTTTATTTTATTTATTTTTGGCTGTGTTGGGTCTTTGTTGCTGTGCGAAGGCTTTCTCTAGCTGTGGCGTGCAGGCTTCTCATTGTGCTGGCTTCTCATGTTGCAGAGCATGGGCTCTAGGCGTGCGGGCTTCAGTAGTTGTGGCTTGCAGGCTCAGTAGTTGTGGCTCGTGGGCGCTAGGGTGCAGGCTCAGTAGTTGTGGCACACAGGCTGAGTTGCTCCGTGGCATGTGGGATCTTCCTGGACCAGGGCTCGAACCCATGTCCCCTGCATTGGCAGGTGGATTCTTAACCACTGCGCCACCAGGGAAGCCCTAATTCCGACAATTCTTAAGTGATATTATTATAATTATTTTAAAGCAAAGAAAACTTCTCTAATAGAAAAGGGAGCTAGAATTTAGAAGGTTTAAGTTTATACCTTAATCAGAACTACACAGTTAGGAAATGGCTGAATCAGAATTTAAACACACGTTTTTCTTGCTCTAGAGACTGTAACCTAGTGTCAAGTAACAGCCCACAGAATTTTATCTGGAGTGCTGTATTTTGTTGTCTTCCATATTCAGGTCAGAAAAACAATTACTGTCTATTATTTGCCTTTTTTAAAATTCAAGGCACAGTAAAATACCTGCTACTTTATCAGCTCAACAAATATGTGTTAAATGAATCTATGCATGTAAATCTATGCACAGATGAATGAATGAATGTACTTGTGCTTAAATCAGAATAGATTATTCTTTTCAGATTATGGAAATATTTCTTATAGTGTTAAACATTTTGTAATATTTTAAAAGTGGTATCTGTTAAACCCACTTATCTTCATTTAAGATATTTCTACTATAGAAAGTGTAATAAGATTTGCCAAACTTACTGTCATTTATTATTATTTTTAATTGAAGTATAGTTGATTTGCAACTCACTATAAAACTAACATTTGTCATCTAGATTCTGAGAGCTAAAAAGACTGCAAAATACTCAACTCTTTCTATGCAAATTCTATGGGGTATAAGTATGGGTTGTGATTGTTAAATTTCTATAAACTACACAGAATAAAAACATGTTAGAAGCTCAGTACAGGGGTCAATTCAAAATTATTACATGATGTTGGTACAGATAATATGCTTGCTTTTATATAATAAAATAAAACACATTTCCCATTACTGTAATAAAAGAAAGTGAAGAAATATTGTGAAGACTATTTTATATTTAGGAAAACCATATGCTCTTGCAAAATGTTCAGGTGATTTAGATAAGCAGTCTAAACTTATGAAGTTGTATATGTTTTTTAATGATTTAAAAGCATCTCTTAGGAAGAACTATCTTTCTCAAATTGAGTTTACTGGCTGCCAAACTTCTCAACTGCTTGGGATTATAAAAAATGTATTTATACGTTGCACTAGGTAAATATATAGGGTTTGTATATTAGTTACATAAGTGCTATTAAAATGTCACCAAAGTGTCCCTTACTAGAATATTTTAATAAATACTTAGCAAATGATTCCACAGCCCCAGCCCTAGAGAATTATATTACTAGAGGTAGTTATAGGTATGTTCTGGCCACTTCTTCTCAAGTTGCTACTATCACAATTGGTGCTTTGATTACGGCCTCACTCCATGGTTTCAGTCCTGCTCACTGTCAGTTAGGCTGGAGATAATTTGCTTTTCCTCCTGCATCAAGACTGAAATGGGCATCCTAACTATTCACCTCCGTTTCTCCAGTTCCCAGCTCTCTTAGCTCAAGTCCAGGGTTGTGACCACTCCTACTTTTCCTGTGAGTAAAGTGAAACACACAGGGATTTTCATGTCAATCATAGTTACTTCTTACTTCTACTTATGTCTGTGTCACTTAGGGGTACAGTTCAATTTTTATCCACATCAAGATTATACTCTTGCTCTACTATAAAATCTTTGCAGGTGTAAAAAATTTTCTTCCTACTATATAGTGAATCTTTGGGAAATGATGTAGAGTTAACATAGTGTTTCAACCGAAGATGAATACTATCTCTAATGTGGAGGAGTTTTGTGTGTTCATGTTTAAAACCTTCCCCAGAAATATTTGGGACATTTTAATTGAGTTTAGATGTAGGATGACTTTCTTATCTTTCCTCTTTGCCCTTGTCCACTGTCATGGGAATTGGTCCTTTATGAACAGGCTTCAGGAAGAGAGGAGAATTTTTTTATTATCTCATAATGTCTTATTTCTGAAAGGAGTATGAGTAAAATCTCAGTCTCTTTTGAGCCTTCAGGAGTTCTAGGGACCTTTCTGGAAACGAAGGGATGATTGAAGACATTTATTCATGGAAGGGTTGATTTCTGACACTTTCCTTCATGTTCTTGCTTACACACATCTCAGATTCATTTTCCAAGTGATTTGAAATACATCCTTCCTGTTTAGAGGAATGCCTCTAAGTCCTTGTTTGATGTCTACCAAGTAGACTCAAGGGTAGAGGGATAGACTTTTTCCAACAATTCTATGAACAGTAGAATATTTTAGAGAATCAAGTTCTGTGCCTAGATCATCACTGTATTTCAAGTGTATACAAGAGTGCCTGGTTATTATTGGCCCTGAATGTTAAATTATACAATAAATGCATTAATGGAATTAGAGCTAAGAGAAGGAATTACATGATTCAAACATTTGTTGGAACCTAGTGTTATACTCCATTAAAGAGACATATGGCAAGTAGAGTCCAAAAGTAATGAGATTTGCCCCACTGTGATTTTCTGAGCACTAGTTATAAAATCTTTTAGTTGACTACCACCTCGCCCCCACCTCTTTGTTACCAGTCTCCCCTTCTGTTGATAAAGGCTTTGTTAGATCTGATATCATTCTAGTTTTACACTGGTTCCTTGAGCAAATCTCTGTCTCTTTCATCTATTTCTTTTTTTTTTTCTTGGTACGCGGGCCTCTCACTGTTGCGGCCTCTCCCATTGCGGAGCACAGGCTCCAGACGCGCAGGCTCAGCGGTCATGGCTCACGGGCCCAGCCGCTCCGCGGCATGTGGGATCTTCCCAGACTGGGGCACGAACCCGTGTCTCCTGCATCGGCAGGTGGACTCTCAACCACTGCACCACCAGGGAAGCCCTCTTTCATCTATTTCATCTCACTCTCTAGTTCATTTGTTTTTAAATAACCTATTTAATCTGTCATCTGTAGCTAGAGAGGCAGCATCCAATAAGAGTAAAAAGCAGATATCCTGGAGCCTAATTACTGCTGGTTCAGTTCCTAGCTCTGCCATTTACTAGCTGTTTGGAGTTTGGTAATATCTTTGTGCCTCAGTTTTCCCATAGATAAAACGAAGATAACAGTATGTAAAGCACGTTATAATTAAGAGAGTTAATGTGCATAAATCCCTAGGAATAGGGCAAAAATTGTAAGTCAATAATGTTAGCTACATCTGTTTTGAGTTATCAGATGTCATTCATTGTAAATTGGTTTTCTAATTTAATTTCAGGGGTTTAAGAATATTGCTCTATATACTGCTTTAAAAAGTCTTAGAAATGTTAATAGTAGTGACAGTAACATTAAATATGTGTCAGGCCTTGTGTAAAGTTCTGAGCCTTGTGTATTTTGCCATTTAATCTTCAAAACCACTGTATGAGTTAGATATTATTTATATTTTAGTAAAGAAACTGATACCTATATAACTTAGTTCATGATGTATCTGAAATTTAAGCTTACATCTGTCTTACTGAAAAAAGTACACAAGCATATTAATATATGCTTAATGTAATATTTTTATGATAAAAAGTGAATAATAATTTTTTAGGAATATTATAAAAATCATTTTCACATTGCAAGGTAGATTGGGATATAACCTTTCTTTCGAACATTAAAATTCTATTGCCATAACATAACCCATTTTATACAGAGATTTGTGTATACTATAGAAAAACGTATGCTCTATTTTCAAAATAGAAGTACACAAAATAAATTGTATATGACAAGTTGGATTAAGATATGGTTCTTCTTTATCATCTGATATTATAACTATGATCAAACTCAATTGTATTAATGATCAGTCTACTGTATCTTTATGTCTATCTCTATATTTATCTGCCTGTCTACTTATCTATTTATATCTTGGCTCTTTACTTATTATAGTTGTGTATTAGTATGATTCATAGATAATTACTAAAAAAAACTTCCTCTCATTCATAGGTTTTAGCAGTTTTGCTTTAGTAATCTGCTTATAAAATACACATAATCAACTGTGTGGGTCTAGAGAAGTTTTCTTTCCTAAAGTGTGTACTATAAATAACATCCAGATAACTCTCAGAAACTTTTTAGATTTACAAAGAACATTACCATATTGAAGAGTTTGGGAAGTGCTGCAAAAAAAGAGAAACTTCTGTTTATTTTCAACACTTCTTGACCTTAAGAGTGTTTCAGAGTCTCATGATCAATAACCTATGGAACCCTTAGGGAATTTTGGTTCAGATATTTGTTACCAGGGGTTGATTGCCATCATGAATTGACTTGAATATTATTGATTGGTTAAGTACCTGAAGTCAGTTAAAATAAAAATTTTGAGTCTTAATGATGTAATTAAATTTTCACTTTTACTTTTGCCCTTTGGTATATGAAAATATAATAAAGTGAGAGGTATTTGGACCAAGTAAAAAATATTACAGGGCTTCCCTGGTGGCGCAATGGTTGAGAGTCCGCCTGCCGATGCAGGGGACACAGGTTCGTGCCCCAGTCCGGGAAGATCCCACATGCCGCAGGGCGGCTGGGCCCATGAGCCATGGCCATTGAGCCTGTGCGTCCGGAGCCTATGCTCTGCAACAGGAGAGGCCACAGCAGTGAGAGGCCCATGTACCGCAAAAAAAAAAAAAGTTACAGAAGGATAATAGTTCTCCGAGTATAAAACTACAGATCATTAAAGTACAGGTGAAAGCTATGTTAATGTAACAGCATAAATTATTGATATTTTGTCTACTCCAAAAACAGTCACTGTGTTACAAATTTATAAAAAGAGCATAGAAGCATTTTAAGGTAAAATCAGTGTTTTCTTGAAGCTAAGTTTATGAAAGATATTATGTATGAAAGAGATCTTAGAACTGTCAATTTTGGTAGATCTGTCACAAGTACTGATTTTCTTTTATTTCAGAGATAATTCGTAAATTCACCAGAAAAAAGTTTTTTAACATCTTTATTGGAGTATAATTGCTTTACAATATTGTGTTAGTTGCTGCTGTATAACAGAGTGAATCAGCTGTATGTAGACATATATCTCTAAATCTCCTCCCTCTTGCATCTCCCTCCCTCCCACCTTCCCTATCACACCCTTCTAGGTGGACACAGAGCACCCTGCTAATCTCCCTGGGCTATGCGGCTGCTTCCCACTAGCTAGCTATTTTACATTTGGTAGTATATATGTGTCCTTGCCACTCTCTCACTTTGTCCCTGCTTACCCTTCCCCCTCCCCGTGTCCTCAAATCCATTCTCTACGTCTGTGTCTTTATTCCTGTCTTGCCCCTAGGTTCTTCAGAACCATATGTTTTTTAGATTCCATATATATGTGTTAGCATATGGTATTTGTTTTTTTCTTTCTGACTTACTTCCCTCTGTATGACAGTCTCTAGATCCATCTACCTCATTACAAATAACTCAATTTCATTTCGTTTTATGGCTGAGTAATATTCCATTGTATATATGTGCCATATCTTCTTTATCCATTCATCTGTCAGTAGACACTTAGGTTGCTTGCATGTACTGTCTATTGTAAATAGAGCTGCAATGAACATTGTGGTACATGACTCGTTTTGAATTATGGTTTTCTCAAGGTATATGCCCAGTAGTGGGATTGCTGGGTTGTATGGTAGTTCTATTTTTAGTTTTTTAAGGAGCCTCCATATTGTTCTCCATAGTGGCTGTATCAATTTACATTCC
>NW_021703767.1:44539693-44604738 GCF_005190385.1 Monodon monoceros | reverse complement strand
TACAACCCAGCAATCCCACTACTGGGATTGCTGGGTTGTATGGTAGTTCTATTTTTAGTTTTTTAAGGAGCCTCCATATTGTTCTCCATAGTGGCTGTATCAATTTACATTCCCAACAACAGTGCAAGAGTGTTCGCTTTTCTCCACACCCTCTTCAGCATTTATTGTTTGTAGATTTTTTGATGATGGCCATTCTGACCAGTGTGAGGTGATACCTCATTGTAGTTTTGATTTGCATTTCTCTAATGATTAGTGATGTTGAGCATCCTTTCATGTGTTTGTTGGCAATCTGTATATCTTTGGAGAAATGTCTGTTTAGGTCTTCTGCCCATTTTTGGATTGGGTTGTTTGTTTTTTTGATATTGAGATGCATGAGCTGCTTGTATATTTTGGAGATTAATCCTTTGTCAGTTGCTTCATTTGCAAATATTTTCTCCCATTCTGACGGTTGTCTTTTCATCTTGTTTATGATTTCCTTTGCTGTGCAAAAGCTTTTAAGTTTCATTACATCCCATTTGCTTATTTTCGTTTTTATTTCCAATTCTCTAGGAGGTGGGTCAAAAAGGATCTTGCTGTGATTTATGTCATGGAGTGTTCTGCAAATGTTTTGCTCTAAGAGTTTTATAGTGTCTGGCCTTACATTTAGGTCTTTAATCCATTTTGAAATTATTTTTGTGTATGGTATTAGGGAGTGTTCTAGTTTCATTCTTTTACATGTAGCTGTCCAGTTTTCCCAGCACCACTTACTGAAGTGGCTGTCTTTTCTCCATTGTATATTCTTGCCTCCTTTGTTGTAAATTAGGTGACCATATGTGTATGGGTTTACCTCTGGGCATGCTGTCCTGTACTATTGATCTATATTTCTGATTTTGTGCCAGTACCATACTGTCGTGATTACTGTAGCTTTGTAGTATAGTTTGAAGTTGGGGAGCCTGATTACTCCAACTCCGTTTTTCTTTCTCAAGATTGCTTTGGCTGTTGGGGTCTTTTGTGTTTCCATACAAATTATAAAATTTTTTTGTTCTAATTCTGTGAGGAATGCCATTGATAATTTGACAGAGATTGCATTGAATCTGTAGATTGCTTTGGGTAGTATAGTCATTTTCAAATGTTGATTCTTCCAATCCAAGAACATGGCATATCACTCCATCTGTTTGTACCATCTTTGATTTGTTTCATCAGTGTCTTATAGTTTTCTGTATACAGGTTTTTGTCTCCTTAGGTAGGTTTGTTTTTAGATATTTTATTCTTTTCATTGCAGTGATAAATGGGAGTGTTTCCTTAATTTCTCTTTCAGATTTTTCATCATTAGTATATAGGAATGCAAGAGATTTCTGTGCATTAATTTTGTATCCTGCTAGTTTACCAAATTCATTGATTAGCTCTAATAGTTTTCTGGTAGCCTCTTTAGGATTCTCTGTGTATAGTATCATGTCATCTGCAAGCAGTGACAGTTTTACTTCTTCTTTACCAGTTTGGATTCCTTTTATTTCTTTTTCATCTCTGATTGCTGTGGCTAAAACTTCCAAAGCTATGTTGAATAAAAGTGGTGAGAGTGGGCAACCTTGTCTTGTTCCTGATCTTAGTGGAAATGGTTTCAGTTTTTCACCATTGAGAATGATATTGGCTGTGGGTGTGCCATATAGGGCCTTTATTATATTGAGGTAAGTTCCCTCTATGCCTTTCTGGAGGGTTGTTATCATAAATGAGTGTTGAATTTGTCAAAAGCTTTGTCTGCATCTATTGAGATGATCATATGTTTTTTTCTCCTTCCAATTGTTAATATGGTTTATTACATTGATTTATTTGTGTATACTGAAGAATCCTTGCATTCCGGGGATAAACCACACTTGATCATGGTGTATGATCCTTTTAATGTGCCGTTGGATTCTGTTTGCTAATATTTTGTTGAGGATTTTTGCATCTATGTTTGTCAGTGATATTGGCCTGTAGTTTTCTTTTTTTGTGACATCTTTGTCTGGTTTTGGTATAAGGGTGATGGTGAATCAGTTTGGGAACCTCGTAGAATCAGTTTAGGAGTGTTCCTTCCTGTGCTATATTTTGGAAGAGTTTGAGAAGGATAGGTGTTAGCTCTTCTCTAAATGTTTGATAGAATTTGCCAGTGAAGCCATCTGGTCCTGGGCTTTTGTTTGTTGGAAGATTTTTAATCACAGTTTCAAGTTTAGTGCTTGTTATTCGTCTGTTTATATTTTCTATTTCTTCCTGGTCTAGTCTCAGGAGGTTGTGCTTTTCTAAGAATTTGTCCATATCTTCCAGGTTGTCCATTTTATTGGCATAAAGTTGCTTGTAGTACTCTCTCATGATCCTTTGAATTTCTGCAGTGTCAGTTGTTACTTCTCCTTTTTCATTTCTAATTCTATTGATTTCCTTTTTCTCCCTTTTTTTCTTGATGAGTCTAATGGTTTATCAATTTTGTTTATCTTCTCAAAGAACCAGCTATTAGTTTTATTGATCTTTGCTATTGTTTCCTTCATTTCTTTGTTATTTATTTTTGATCTGATCTTTATGATTTCTTTGTTTCTGCTTATTTTGGGGATTTTTGTTCTTCTTTCTCTAAATGCTTTAGTTGTAAGGTTAGGTTGTTTATTTGAGATGTTTCTTGTTTCTTGAGGTAGGATTGTATTTCTATAAACGTCCCTCTTAGAACTGCTTTTGCTGCATCCCATAGGTTTTGGGTCGTTGTGTTTTCATTGTCATTTGTTTCTAGGTATTTTTTGATTACCTCTTTGATTTCTTCAGTGATCTCTTGGTTATTTAGTAGTGTGTTTTTTAGCTTCCTTGTGTTTCTATTTTTTACAGACTTTTTTCCTGTAATTGATATCTAGTCTCATACTGTTGTGGTTGGAAAAGATGCTTGATATGATTTCAATTTTCTGAAGTTTTCTAAGGCTTGATTTGTGACCCAAGATGTGATCTATCCTGGAGAATGTTCCATGTGCATTTGAGAAGGAAGTGTATTCTGCCATCCTTGGGTGGAATGTTCTATAAATATCAATTAAATTTTTCTGGTCCATTGTGTCATTTAAAGCTTGTTCTTCCTTATTTATTTTCTGTTTGGATGATCTGTCCATTGGCGTAAGTGGGGTGTTAAAGTTCCCTACTATTATTGTGTTACTGTTGATTTCCCCTTTTATGGCTGTTAGCATTTGCCTTATGTATTGAGGTTCTCCTATGTTGGGTGCATAAATATTTACAATTGTTATATCTTCTTGAATTGATCCCTTGATGATTATGTAGTGTCCTTCTTTGTCTCTTGTAATGGTCTTTATTTTAGTCTATTTTGTCTAATATGAGAATCGCTACTCCATCTTTCTTTTGATTGCCATTTACATGGAATATCTTTTTCCATCCTCTCACTTTCAGTCTGTATGTGTCCCTAGGTCTGAAGTGGGTCTCTTGTAGACAGCATATATAGGGGTCTTGTTTGTGTATCCACTCAGCCAGTCTATGTCTTTTAGTTGGAGCATTTAATCCATTTACATTTAAGGTAGTTATGGATATGTATAATCCTGTTACCACTTTCTTAAGTGTTTTTGGTTTGTTATTGTAAGTCTTTTCCTTTTCTCGTGTTTCCTGCCTAGAAAAGTTCCTTTAGCATTTGTTGTAAAGTTGGTTTGGTCGTGCTGAATTCTCTTAGCTTTTGCTTGTTTGTAAAGGTTTTAATTTCTTCATCGTATCTGAATGAGATCTTTGCTGGGTAGGGTAATCTTGGTTATAGGTTTTTGCCTTTCATCACTTTAAATATATCCTGCCAGTCACTTCTGGCTTGCAGAGTTTCTGCTGAAAGATCAGTTGTTAACCTTATGGGTATTCCCTTGTATGTTATTTGTTGCTTTTAGTATTTTTTCTTTGTATTTAATTTTTGATAGCTTGATTAATATGTGGATTTGATTGACTATTTCCTTTCCCAGGTTAGGGGAGTTTTCAACTATAATCTCTTCAGATATTTTCTCAGTCCCTTTTTTTTTCTCTTCCTCTTCTGGGACCCCTGTAATTCAAATTTTGGTGCATTTAATGTTGTCCCAGAGGTCTCCGAGGCTGTCCTCAATTCTTTTCATTCTTTTTCATTCTAATCTTGGCAAAAGATGTTCCACAATTGCTCTAAAAAACAATACCAGTGACTTTGGGAAAAATATCATCAACTAGGAAATTATATGTTGCCAGATGGGCATATGCTTTCCTACCTGGAGTCTCTGGTGGTGGTAGATGTCTGCACTAATTGAGTGTCCTGAGTATACTAGATGTGAAATATTTTCTCAGTTCCAGATAATTGACAAACAAAAACATAACAACACATTTTGTGGTATTCAATATTTTCTTTTTAAAATTTTAGATTGTATTAGAGAATTAAATGTTTCCTGTGATTTAACTTATTAGAGTACATATTTTTTTCTTATTGAAAAAGGTAATATTTGTCTCTTGGAGAAATTATAAAAAATAAGTAGATCTAACTCATAATCATACCACCCAATATTAAACCATGGTTGAATTTTAGCAAACATCTTTGTCTATTTATCTCTTCATCAGGTTGAGTTGGAATGATATCAGATTATTTTATGATACTCTTTTGCAAGAATAAAGCAGGAGGGCCCAAGTTTCCTCTTGGTCACTTAGGAGTGTCTTGAGTTTCTTCTTGGTCTGACCACCTATGCTACATACAGATTTCCTAAGGAAAACAATTATTTGTTATTTAATGAAGTATTTATCAAGAATCTAGTATGTACAGAAACTCTGTCAGAAAAGTTGGGTATAGATCAATGATCAAAAAGTCTCTGCTGGGCTTCCCTGGTGGTGCAGTGGTTGCGAGTCCACCTGCCAATGCAGGGGACACGGGTTTGTGCCCTGGTCCGGGAAGATCCCACATGCCGCGGAGCGGCTAGGCCCGTGAGCCATGGCCGCTGAGCCTGCGCACCCGGAGCCTGTGCTCCACAACGGGAGAGGCCACAACAGTGAGAGGCCCGCATACTGCAAAAAAAAAAAAAAAAAGTCTGTGCTTTTGTGGAACGTACATTATAGTGGAAAAAGACATACAATGAACCAATAACTACATTCATAAGGAAATAATTAGGAAATCAAATGGAAGTCAAATTAATGTTTTATTATCATCTAGGGTTTTGACGTCAAGCAACAACATGAAACTCTATTAAAATGAGCTGAACTATTGGAAGACTATGCTATCTCTAAACAGTTGGTCCTAAAAATTCCTCTTTGTAGATAATAGAGCAGTGCAACAATGGTATTTACTGAACAATTACAATATGTTAGTATTTTAAGCACTTTACATGGGTTTAATTCTCACTATAATTCAGTTAGGAAGGTAAAATAGAGAAGTTAGGTTGTTTGATTTCAAATTTCCTGCTTTCACCCACTATGTATTAGATTTCTCTGGGTAATGTACTGTGTTGGGTAATAATGTCCAGAAGGTGAGAAGTTGTATTGGAAGAAAAAACTGCATCAATCTTAATTAATAGGAATGTAAAGAATACTATTAAAGGTTAAATATAATAAAGCCTAATGGAAAGAGAATGATTTGGTCAACAAGATTGTCCTACTAAATGAGATTCCAAAGTGAGAGTCTATATTATTTCAATATGTTCATGATCATTACAGTGGAGTCAGTGATCTAAGTAAATTTGGAAATCAAAGAGTTAGGATGAATATTTTAGCAAAGATTGAGCTGCAGTGTCTCTTCTCAGTTACCCCAGCAATGACCTGCCTTAAGTCAATGATGGGGAGGACTGTAGTAAGATGGAATTATAAAGAGTTGTACACTTTTGGGCTTAATCTTTTAAATTATTGGTAGTTCCAAACATAGAATAGCTTTAAAATCTTTTCTCTCTAAGGGTTGAATAGTATATTTCTTAAATTTCAAGTTTAACAGATTTAGATTTTGAATACTTAACTTTTGTTGGAATGAAGGAAATTGAGTTAGATAGCAATGTATATAGGATTTTATTCTCATAGTTTTTACTTCCTTTTGGAAATAGAAGTATTGGTATACTAATTGGGCTTCAGCTGATCAGCATATTTTAATCGAACACGTATAATTCAGAGTTAACAATGGTCTGCTCAACACAGTCCAATAAATAAGTGTCTAGATATGTCATGTGCCCACATATATTTCTGCTAAGATAGCTAATATAGATTAGGGCCCCACTCATCTGATTGGATTTTGGAAGATAATGAACCAATGAGTGGAGATCCCATGAGTCTAATGCAACAACATTTGGGGAAGAGTACCAGAGTGTAATTACTGTAATGGGGGAAGGGGGCGATGTGCTATCAAATAGAAGGCACTATAAAAATTCAGTTCTCTGATCTTATACTGGACTATTATTGTTGGCAGTTGTTTATCCAGTGAGAATTCAGCACTGAGACTGCTCCCTATTTCTTTGGCTTTCTATCTGGTTGAAAGACTAGGTCGTTAAAGTTGAGCCTAAGGAGATATTATCTCCATGGAATTTTCTCCTTCCTTGGGAGAAGAATGCTCAACTAGATAAATCTGGAGCCAACTAGAGATGAGAGACTGTGTTCTTAGAGTCATATCTAAAACTTTTACAGAGAGAGTCCACAGAAAAATAGGTCTCTCTTCTATTGTGTTTTAAGGGCTTAATGATGTTGAAAAATATGTGCAAATTTTAACAGGTGTATAGAAATCACCGATTGACTAAGAAGTTATCTAACACAGATGAAATGAACGATGTAGCATGGATTTTTAAGACCTTGAAATGACTTTAATTTATTTACACTATCTGACTCCAAAATGAATTTAGTATACCTATAATATTGTGATTTATAATAATAAATATATATTTGGTCTTTGTCCCCTTTTCTGGCACAAAGCTCCTGTACCCTTGGAATTTCATAAGTAATGAGACTGACAAAGATGTCTTTTATGTAAATGAGGTGGCTTTTGGACCCAACCTAAGGATGGGGGCTGGTTGCCAGGAGAATCAACCATGTGATTAGAGAGCACTTTGAGCTCCCCCCCCCATTTGTGGTGAGGGGAGAGGGACTGGAGATTGAATCAATCACCAATGGCTCATGATTTAATCAGATGTCCCTATGTAATGAAGCCCCCATAAAAACCCAGAAGGAGAGGCTTTGGAGAGCTTTCAGGTTGGTGAACACGTGGAGATGCTGGGAGAGTGGCTCACTAGGAGAGGGCATGGACGCTCCAAGCCCTTTACTTATATCTTGCCCTATGCATTTCTTCCATCTGCCTATTTCTGAATTATAACCTTTTATAATAAACTAGTAATCTAGTAAGTAAATGTTTCTCTAAGTTCTGGGAGCCATTTTAACAAATTAATCAAGCCAAGGAGAGGATCCTTATAACCTCCAATCTATAGCCAGTAGGTCAGAAACACAGGTGACAAACAGGATTTGGCATTGGCATCTCTATTGTGTTTGTGAGTGAGCAGTCTTGCAAGACTGAGCCCTTAACCTGTGAGATCGGACACCATCTCCAGGTAGATAGTGTCACAACTGAGTTGATTTGTAGAATATCCAGCTTGCTTGGTGTCAGAGAACTCCTTGATGTGGGGGAAAACCCCCTCCAAACACTAGAAATGGTTGCAGAACCATTAGTACCCTAATTATATTTAGATCTTGGAATATTTCACCAAGAAAGAAAACACACACATCTGTACACACAGACTCACACACACAAAGGCCAATATAATGAGAACAGAGTCTAGAATTTGAAGAAAGTAAAATATTTTGAATATTATTTGTGCAATCCTTCTCACCCTAATTTTAAAATTATGAAAAATGAGTCTTAAAGAGATTAACTGGTAGGGATTACCCAGGGCTGTTTTCCTGATCCCAGTCCATTGCTTTTTCTCCACAATAGGTGCTTATTTCATGTGATATTTTCCTTCTTAATTCCTATCTGAACCACATGTGCTGCTTTTATGTTGTTTTCTCTACTTCCCCTTTATCCATATTCCTTTGTTTCTTTTATTCACAATACTACATTCTTCAGAAAGAAAAGCCAGGATATTCTAGCAGTTCTTGGGCCACTGCACTCAGGCTAAATAGATGTAAGGAAAAAGGAAACCATTTCCATAATCATCTCTGGAGAGTAGAGATGATGATGGTTAAATCTGTATAAATGACAGCTACAATTCTACTTCATCTTTTCTATTTCTTGCTGCTGTTATAAACCTGTGTATGGATATGTTAGTAAGTCTTCCTCTTCCAGGTAAAGTTATGTAAGGATATTAATGTAAGAGTCTGGCTTTAGGTAATTAATGTTATTTATAAGAGAAATTGATTTTATAAATGGAAGAATACCAAAGCATTCTGTTGTTATTTTCAACTTCATTTATTCATAATGCTGAAATTCATTACATTACACTGATTACCATAAATCATTAGTTACTCCCTTTCCTACTGTTTCCTTAACTGTGCTTTTTCGTTTTTTGCCTCATTTATTTACACAACTATACCGGTATTCAAGGTTAGTTTTCCAGACTGATAACATTGTGTTTCATTGCAAGAGCTTTTTCACTCCAAGATAATTTTAAACAGTACTGCTCTCTGTAGCTTGATTCATCTAAACAAGATTCGCTGCTGTGATGGAGATAGTCAATTATCTTTTCAGAAATTTAATCGCATTTCTCAAAGATTATATAAAAAGCCTCCTGAATCTAGTATGAAGACCTAAGCATTTCTTATACTTTGGCAACTTCAGAATGAATGATTTAGTCATGTTCGATATTCAACTATGTGACAGTAAAACAGCTATGTCTAGGATTTGAATACATTTAAAGCAACCTAAAGCCTATGGCTATGTAAGTTTTATGTCATTACTATATAGTGCAAATACTGAAGTAAATTTTGCAGAAACATTTAAGCTGAGAAAAGACTTAATAATCACGTGCTTGAATGACTTCCAATCATTTTCTAACTTAGACACCCACTAAGGAATTGGGTATCCAATTTCTTTATGACCTTTTGTCACCTATGGACACCAAGACATTGAATGTACTTTAGGGGTTACCTAATGCAAAAATACTCTTTATATATATTAGAGGGAACCAATCACCTGCTGTTTGAAAAAAGATTCAGTAACAAGAACTCTCTTTCTCAGTGTGGTCTATTCCATTCTTCTAGTTGGTGGAAAGTTCTTCAGTCTTTATCTCATTTCTTCATGAGTTCAAGTTAAGTGTAGGCCAGATAATTCATTTGGTTGAAAGAGATAAAAAGCTCTATTTATTTAAAAATATTAGATTTAGTGAAAACTTTTGTCGTTAGATTGAGTGAAAGCTGAAATGCAACATTTTACATAAATATCCTAATGGCTATAAAGGTCAATTATCTTATAATTTCTTAAACTTTTAAAATATTTGTCATGCTTATGCATGTCCACACCCAGTTAGAAGTAAGCTTTGTTAAGATGAAATTCAGTTGTTAATGGGGGTTAGTGGAAATAAAATACCTACATTATCAAATAAGTTTGGGAAACACACATACACTTGCTGATGTACCCTATAACCAATGATTCCTAAGACACATTAGCTTATAAAATACTTTGAGAATTTATGTGGACCTGAAGCCTATTTAAATTTGTCTAACTTAAGTTTCCAAACACTTTTAAGGATATGAATAATTATTAGCAGCTGGATGGGCACTCACTGTAATTTGGGAAATGCTGATTACTTGGTTATTGGTTTGCCCACTCTAGGCACCAGTGTCTTGACTTCACTTGTCAGATGGACTAGTTCAGATCTCTTCTAAACGTAACATGGGAAGAGATTGCTTAAAATGGAAATTCATAAAGATTTAAAAAAATCAGTTGAGAAAGATTGGTTCTGCACGGTAGATGGAGAAAAATGTATAATTCTCTATTTTGTAAATGAACTTGAGATGCATTAATGATGTTGCATGGATTGATAGCTAATTCCTTTTCATTGTTAAATTGTAGTGTACTGTATAGATATACTAGGTTTGTTTCAATAAATTGACCTGTTGAAGGACATCTTGCTTGCTTGGTGATTACGAATAAAGCTGCATTCACATGCAGGTTTTGGTGTGGATATAAGTTTTCAAATTAGTTAATACCTAGGAGTACAATTGCTAGATCATATAATAAGATTATGTTTAGGTGTATAAGCATTGCCAGACTGTCTTCCAAAATGGCTGTACCATTTACATTCTCACCAGCAATGAATGACAGTTCCTGTTACTTCAAGTTCTCACCAGCAATTGATCTTGTCGGTTTTAGGGTTTTAGCCATTGTAATAGATGTGTAGTGGTCTGTCATTTTTGTTTTAATTTAAATTTCTCTAATGACAAATGATGTTGAGCATCTTTTCATATGTGTATTTGTCACTTGTTCAGTTTCTGTGATGAAGTGTCTATTCAGGTCTTTTACCCAATTTTTAATTGGGTTGTTTTCTTATTGTTGATTTTAAAGTTTCCTTGTGTATTTTGGATACAATTACTCTTTCAGATATGTGGTTTGAAAATATTTCTCCCAGTCTGTGGCTTGTCTTTAGATTCTTTTAATAGTGTCTTACACTGAGCAAGCATTTTTAATTTTAATAAAGTCCAACTGAGACAATTTTTTCTTTCATAGATTATGATTTTTGTGTTGTATCTATAAACTCATAACCAAACAGACTGCTACACAGATTTTCTATATATTCTCCTTGAAGTTTTATAGATTTGCATTTAACATTTAGGTAAATGATTCACTTTAACTTTTGTGTAAGATATGAGGTTCATATTTTTCCATATTGACTGCCATTTTTCCCAATATCTTTTTTTGAAAAGACTGTTGATTTTTCTGTATGTATTTTATACTTCAATAAATTTCATAAAAAGCAGTTGAAGCCATAAGCAGAAGTTAATTTAATATTTCCAAATTTTTATTTAATAAAGTACATCACAAACATCATGGAAAAAATTAATAGGTAGATTATGGAAAGAAGATATCTATATCATTTAAAACTGGCAAGGAATTAATATCTGTAACGTAAATGGAATTCTTAAAATTAGAAAATAGAGGGCTGCAACCCCCAAACAGTGAAAAGTTATATGAAGAAATTTATGGAAGTGAAATATCAAAATATTAAATATAATAAAAGAAGTGATAGCTAAAATAGCCACTTACTAAGCCTGAAAAAGTCAGAAATCTGGATAATGCCAAATGTATGGGGGTACAGCATTACAAATATTCCCAAGTCCTGCAAGTTGCATCACATTCTGGAACACACTCTGGCAACTGTCAAGTAACACTGAATGTGTGTATTTCCTAGCTAGACTTAACAATTCTACTCCTGCGTATTATTCAATACTATTATTCAATAGTACCATAAAGGGGCCCTTGTGAGGATGTTCGCTGTGCTATTATTTGTACTTTCAGTAAGTTAAAAGGCAATCTGTGGGGGGGGATGTACTGATTTCAAACCTTAGAGTATTATGCAGAGGTTTGAAACAGCCAATTATGTGTTATTTACTTGTACACAAAGCCAGACACATAGTCTTTAATGAAAACAGCAAGGAAAAGAATAATGTGCATAACACAGTATGATATATATATATATATATATATATAAAAGTTCAAGTTTATGCTCAAAATACAACATACATTTTGCAAAAGCACATAAGTCAAAAGATATACATAATACTAGTAGAGTAGTTGCTTAGGAAAAGGAAGAGGGGACTGAGAAGGGGGTATGAGAATAAAAGGTGAAATTAAGTAATTAATTTAAAAGGACAGGGAGGGAAGGTAGAAAAAAAATGAGGAGATTCTCCAAAAATAAATATATGTGTTTGCATGTAAATGTTTATGGAGTTACAGAATCCTTGTGGTGTTAATGCCAAACACAAGACTCTTCAGAACTTCAGATCAGTTTTATGCTTTTGGATGTTCAACATAATGGAGATTGGGAACATGGGGGATGCAAACACAAATACAATGGGAAAGGAACCCTGCCCTTTTGTCCCAGTAGCCTTTTCACTTTAGGAGTGGGGCACCTACCTTTTGTATTGAGCCAAGATCTTTTTTTCAGAATATTTTTCAAAACTATACTTAGCCTTTAAGCTGAAACCTATTTGCTCTAGGATGTTTTAACTCTTTCAATTCCATATCATTCAATATCTATAACAAGATTTCGTTATCATTTTAACTTAGCAGTTCACTTTTTTATGTTTGAAGAAATGTTTAGCACACTCTAGGTCTGCAGTAGAAAGAGAATAGGCTTTTTAGCCAGATTTGAGTCCAAATTTCAGCACCCACAATTACTAACTTCATGGGAAAAATAATACTACTTAAACCTTTCTCACCATGTTTCATTATATGTCAAATCAGGATGACAGTGGTGTGGAAATGATGAGAAGGCACATGTTTAGAGTGCCAACCTCAATGAATGTTAATTCTCTCCCTTTATTTCTTCTCATATTTAGTGCATTCTCATAGAGTGGTGACCATTAGTTTTAAAAATTCTAAAATATCAATGTGAAATTCAACATATAATCAGTTGCTTTTCTGTACACTAACAATGAGTTATCTGAAAAAGAAATGAAGAAAAGAATCTTATTTAAAATAGCATCAAAAACAATAAAATCCTTAGGAATAAATTTAACCAAAGAGGTGAAAGATCTGTACACTGAAGACTAAAAGACATTGATGAAAGAAACTGAAGACACATGAATGAAAATAAATCCTGTGTTCATGGATAGGAAGAATTAATATTGTCAAAATATCCATACTACCCAAAGTCATATATAGATTTCATGCAATCCCTATCAAGATCCCAATAGCATTTTTTACAGAATTAGAAAAGACAACCCTAAAACTTGTATGGAAACACAAAAGACACCAAATAGCCAAGGCAATCCTGAGTAAGAACATAGCTGGAAGCATCACATTTCCTGATTTCAAACTATACTACAAAACAATAGTAATCAAAACAGTGTAGTATTGGCATTCAAACAGACACATAGATGAATGGAACTGAATAGAGAGCCCAGAAGTAAACCCAGGCATATATGTTCAACTAATATTTAACTAGGGAACCAAACATACTCAATGGAGAAGAGATAGTCTCCTAAATAAATGGTACTGGGAAAATTGGATATTCACATGCAAAAGAATGAAACTGGACCCCTATCTTATACCACTCACAAAAATGAATATGAGGGTTCCCTTTTCTCCACACCCTCTCCAGCATTTATTGCTTGTAGATTGTTTGATGGTGGCCATTCTGACTGATGTGAGGTGATACCTCATTGTAGTTTTGATTTGCATTTCTCTAATAATTAGTGATATTGAGCATCTTTTCATGTGTTTGTTGGCCAGCTGTATGTCTTCTTTGGAGAAATGTGTATTTAGGTCTTCTGCCCATTTTTTGATTGGGTTGTTTGTTTGTTTTTTAAGAAGATATTGGGGGTAGGAGTTTATTAATTAATTTATTTATTTTTGCTGTGTTGGGTCTTTGTTTCTGTACGAGGGCTTTCTCTAGTTGTGGCAAGCAGGGGCCACTCTTCATTGCGGTGCGTGGGCCTCTCTTGCAGCCTCTCTTGTTGCGGAGCACAAGCTCTAGACACGCAGGCTCAGTAGTTGTGGCTCACGGGCCTAGTTGCTCTGCAGCATGTGGGATCTTCCCAGACCAGGGCTCGAACCCGTGTCCCCTGCATTAGCAGGCAGATTCTCAACCACTGTGCCACCGGGGAAGCCCGGTTGTTTGTTTTTTTGATATTAAGCTGCAAGAGCTATTTGTATATTTTGGAGATTAATCCTATGTCAGTTGCTTCATTAGCAAATATTTTCTCCCACTCTGAGGATTGTCTTTTCTTTGCTGTGCAACAGCTTTTAAGTTTTATTAGGTCCAGTTTGTTTATTTTTGTTTTTATTTTCATTACTCTAGGTGGTGGGTCAAAAAAGATCATTCCTTAAAAAACTAAAAATAGAACTATCATATGATCCAGCAATCCTACTACTAGGCATATACCCAGAAAAAAACATAATTCAAAAAGACACATGCACCCCAATGTTCATTGTAGCACTATTTACAATAGCCAGGTCATGGAAGCAACCTAAATGTCTATCAACAGAGGAATGGATAAAGAAGATGTGATACATATATACAATGGAATATTACTCAGCCATAAAATGGAACAAAATTGGGTCATTTGTAGAGACATGGTTGGACCTAGAGACTGTCATACAGAGTGAAGTAAGTCAGAAAGAGAAAAACAGATATTGTATATTAACACATATGTGGAATCTGAAAAAATTGGTATAGAAGATCTTATTTACAAAGCAGAAATATAGTCACAGATGTAGAGAACAAACATACGGATACCAAGGGGGAAAGGGGTGGGGTGGGAGGAATTGAGAGATTGGGATTGACATGTATACACTATTGATACTATGTATAAAATAGTTAATTAATGAGAACCTACTGTATAGCACAGGGAACTCTACTCAACGCTCTGTGGTGATCTAAATGGGAAGGAAATCCAAAAAAGGGGATATATATATATATATGCGTATTGCTGATTCACTTTGCTGTACAGTAGAAACTAACACAATATTGTAAAGCAAATATACTCCAATAAAAATTAAAAATAAAAAAAGAAATTAACAGGGCTTCCCTGGTGGCGCAGTGGTTGAGAGTCCACCTGCCGATGCAGGGGACACGGTTCGTGCCCCGGTCCGGGAAGATCCCACATGCCGCGGAGCAGCTGGGACCATGAGCCCTGGCCGCTGAGCCTGCTTGTCCAGAGCTGGTGCTCTACAGCGGGAGAAGCCACAACAGTGAGAGGCCCGCGTACCGCAAAAAAAAAAAAAAAGAAATTATCAAAGACTTTAAAAAATTAATATGAAATGGATTAAATACTTTAACATATGACCTGAAACCATAAAATTCCTGGAAGAAAATATAAGGAATAATTTCCTTGACGTTGGTCTTGGTAATGATTTTGTGCTTGGATAAGACACCAAAGCACAAGCAACGAAAGCAAAAATAAACAAGTGCCATACATCAAATTGAAAAGCTTCTGTGTATCAAAAGAAACAATCAACAAAATGAAAAGGCAACTTATGAAGCACTGTATAAAAAAATATTTTCAAGCTGCAGATCTGATAAGGGGTTAATATTTGAAATACATAAAGAACTCTTCAAACTCAATAGCAAAATGAACAAGCAAACAAAGAAAAAAAAAGAAACAAATAACCCAATTAAAAAGTGGGCAAAGACCCTGAACAGACAGTTTTTTCCAAAGAAGGTATTCAAATGGCCAACAGGTACATGAAAGGGTGCTCAACATCACTAATCATCAGGAAAATCCAAATCAAAAGAGCAATGAGATATAACCCCACACCTGATAAAATGGATATTAATAAGAAGACAAGAGATAACAAGTGCTGGGAAGGTTGTTAAAAAAGGGATCCATTGTACACTGTTGGTGGGAATGTAAATTGGCACAGTCACTATGGAAAATGTTATGGAGGTTCCTCAAAAAATTAAAAAGTAGAACTACCATATGGTCCAGCAATTCATTTGCTGGGTATGTATCCAAAGGAAATGAAATCACTATCTGGAAGAGATGCCTGCATCCCCATGCTCACTGCAGCATTATTTACAATAACCAAAACATAGAAACAACCTAAGTATTCGTCAATAGATGAATGGATAAAGAAAATGTGGCGCATATATATATATATATATATATATATATGTATGTATGTAAATGTTTTCAGTATTAGAAAAGAAGGATATCCTGTCGTTTGTGACAGGAGAGATGAACCTTGAGGGCGTTATGCTAAGTGAAATAAGTCAGGTAGAGGAAGAAAAATACTGTATGATCTCACTTTATGTGGAATCTAAAAAAGCTGAGCTCAGAAACAGAGAACAGATTGGTGGTTGCCAGGGCCAGGGGGGTGAGGGGTTGTTGGGAGAAATGGTTGAAGGTGGTCAAAAGGTACAGACTTCCAGTTTTAATATGAATAATTTCTCGGGATGTAATGTGCAGAATGGTGACTATAGTTACAATTCTCTTGCATATTTGAGAGTTACCAACAGGATGGGTCTTAAAAGTTCTCATCACACACAAAAATTCTAAGTATGTGAGATGATGGATGTGTTATTAATCTTATTATGGTAGTTACTTTGATATATATATATATATGTCTATATATCTCTATCGCTATATATATTTATTTATATAAAATGTGGTACACCTTAAACTTACACAATGTCATATATCAATAACATAAAAAATAAAGCTAGAAAAAAAGAGATTATAGACTACTTATATAACTATGAATAATTTAAAATATGTGGGTAAACATATCTTAAATGCATTTCAAGATAAAATTATATTGTGTTACTTTGTGTACATGATTTCTATGTTAATACATTTATGGATTTGCTCCTAGAGATTTAATTTGTTTTATGTACTAAGAAAAGTTTAAAAATCAAAGAAGAACATGTAGGCTTGTTTATCAAATGTGATTAAAAAATTAATTGGCTTGGAAAAAAATTAAGTTGTGGCCAAGTTATAATGTGGCAAAATTAAAATTTACATGAGTATCTTAGTGGAGAATAGCCATTAGAAAAATCTTCTTGTCATCAAAGAACACTCATCTTTTTAACATAATCTTCATTTTCTTGTTCTGAGAATGAAGGTATCATCTAAGATAGCTATAACCTTACTATTGACTAGCATCTACTAAACTAATGTTTCATACTTAAGTATTTTAAAAAATTCTTTCATTTTTACATGTAAATATATTCAATACATTTTTGCTACTGTTATGCATTAGCAGTTTTTCTCTAACATATGTATGGAAAAGGGATAAAAATAAATTATCACATTTTTGAATGTTACTTTCTAAGTAAAACTTTTAAATAATTTTCAAAAAACTTTTTCCAGCTTTCAATTTGTTTATCAGATTTTAGCACAGACTGCATTTATCATTGTCATGTTTTTGGTTAAATACTCTTCATTTATTCAAATATTTTTATTAGTAGACTCCATCTTGGTAACAGTTTTAGATTTATAGAAAAATTGAGAAGATAATACAGAGAGTTCCCATCTACCCCCTCCCTCTACACATAGTTTCCTCTGTTATTAACATCTTACATTAGTATGGTACATTTGTTACAATTAATGAACCAATAATGATATATTAATATTATTGGCTAAAATCCATAGTTTATTTTTTTCTAATGTTCTTTTTTGCTCCAGGATTCCATCTAGGTTACCAGAATACAATTAGTTGTCATGTCTTCTTAGGCTCCTCTTAGATGTGACAATTTCTCTAACTTTCCTGGTTGTGGATGGCCTTGATTGTTTTGAGGAATACTAGTTAGTTGTATTGTAAGATGTCCTATTGGAACTTGTCTGATATTTTTCTCATGATTATACTGGGGTTATGAGGTTTTGGGAGGAAGAGCACAGAGATAAGGTGTAGTTTTCATCACATTTTATCGACAGTTTATACTATTAACGTGATTTGTCACTCTTCATGTTGACCTTTGTCCCCTGGTGGGAGTGGTGTTTGTCAGGTTTCTCCACATGAAGTTACTCTAGAAAGTTACCCTTTCTACACTACTTTTTGGAAGGAAGTCACTATGCACAGCCCACATTTAAGGAGTGGGGAGTTATGCTCATTTTCTTTTAGGGTGGAAACATATTTTTAAAAAATTTATTTTATTGATATATAGTTGATTTACAATGTGTTAATTTCTTCTGTACAGCAAAGTGATTCAAATATATATTCAAATGTATATATACACATTCTTTTTCATATTTTTTCCATTATGATTTGCCACACGTTATTGCATATAGTTCCCTATACTATACAGTATGACTTTGTTATTTATCCATTCTATATATAATAGTTTGCATCTGCTAATCCCAAACTCCCAATCCATCCTTCCCCCACTCCCTCTCCCCCCTTGGCAACTAGAAGTCTGTTCTCTATGTCTGTGAGTCTGTTTCTGTTTCACAGACGAGTTCATTTGTGTCATATTTTAGATTGCACACATAAGTGATATCATATGATATTTGTCTTTCTCTGACTTACTTCACTTAGTATGATAATCTCTAGTTGCATCCATGTTGCTGCTAACAGCATTATTTCCTTCTTTGTATGGCTGAGTAGTATTCCATTGTATGTATGTACCACATCTTCTTTATCCATTCCTCTGTCGATGGACATTTAGGTTATTTCCATGTCTTGGCTTTTGTGAATAGCGCTGCTATGAACATAGGAGCGCATGTATCTTTTTGAACTATAGTTTTGTCAGGTTATATGCCCAGAAGTGGGATTGCTGGATCATATGGCAACTCTATTTTTAGTTTTTTGAAGAACCTCCGTACTGTTTTCCATAGTGGCAGCACCAATTTACTTTCCCACCAACAGTGTAGTATGGTTCCCTTTTCTTAGGGTGGAAATATTATTTTTAAAGCACTTTTTAAAAACTTACAACACACAAGGTTTGCTCATATGCTTCAGAAAACCATATAAATCAGGATTAAGGTAAGGTGAACAAGGGCTGAAAAGAAGAACAGTTTTTGTTGCTTTTAATTCAATTCTCTCTCTGCTTCGGTCTCTAGGATTGCTTCTTCCTGTGTCGACTTTCATTCACTGCCCCCACACTAATTCCCAGACCAGGTTTTCTCAATTTCAGCTGTATTGATATTTTGGGCCAGATAGTTTTTTGTTGTGGGAGAATGTCCTGTATATTGTAGGATGTTTATCAGGATACATGGCCTGCATTCACCAGATGGCAGTAGCATGTCCTATACTTTGCCCCCAGCTCTGAAAACCAAAAGTGCCTCCTGTCATTGCCATATGTTCCATGGATAGCCAAATCAACCTGGTTGAGAACCACTGCTATAGACTATCATCCATCTTCTGAATTAGTGTCTAATTCTTTCAGTTATACATTTAACACATATATTCAAATGTCAATAAATATACCAATATACTTAACCTTTTCCTAGATTATTTATACTCTCCAGCTTTTTATCCTATTTTAAGCTCTCACTACCCTCTAGAAATGGAAGATTCTGCCCTATGTCCCCATATCCTGCAGAAAACATATTAAAAAGATTCTTCTCGCCCTTTACAACACTTTCTAGTCAGTTTTATTTCTCCTTTATTTAAAAATTACTCCAATTGCAGATCGAATTTTCTCAGTATACTGTTACCTTTCCACATTCTAATGGCTAATTTCCAAATCACTTCAATTTATTGAGAGGTTTGGCACCTTCCTCTTTCCCTCAACCCCTGCTCACTCTAAAGGAACATCAAAAACACAATTATGTCTAACCAAGAACCAAAACTGCAGGAACAAAATTTCTCATGTTACTGCTTCATACCACTGCATCCATTCATTTCTTTTGTTCTGTGAAATCTCTTCCCTATATTTCTTTAAACTTGTCTCCTACATCCTCATACTTCAGTTCATAATTTCAAACTCTCTTACAAAATACTTGCAACAGAATCATTCCCAGTCTTTGTCCCTAGCCTTTATTTACTACTTTATCCATTTAATTTATCCAGTAGTATCCTGTCAGTGTAATGTTTTAAGATTAGATTTTAAAAGATTAGATTTAACTATAGTGTTGAAGTTTTCTATTGCTTCCTTTGTCTGAAAAATGAGGACTAAACACAGTTGTATGGCCGTTCAAAGGCCTTTTGATTTGGTTCTTGTGCAACTGTGAATTTATCTTCTACATATGATCTCCATACGTATTTATCTTCTACATACGATCTCTCAGCACTCTAAATTTTTTAAAATTTTTATTTATTTATTTATCTTTGCGGTACGCGGGCCTCTCACTGTTGTGGCCTCTCCTGCTGCAGAGCACAGGCTCTGGACGCGCAGGCTCAGTGGCCATGGCCCACAGGCCCAGCCGCTCCGCGGCATGTGGGATCCTCCCGGACCGAGGCACGAACCCGTGTCCCCTGCATCAGCAGGCGGACTCTCAACCACTGCGCCACCAGGGAAGCCCAGCACTCTAAATTTTTTTCCTGAGCTTCTTTCTGATATTTATTTGTGCTATAATAGTATGGTTTTGTTGCATAAAATAAAACCTCAAACTCCAGTAACTTACAACTATAAACATTTATTTCTCACATAATTGACTTAGGCACCTCTACTCTAGACTGCAGTGTTTAAGCTCTGGGTTTTCTCTGCCTTCTTCTTTCAACCACCTTATTCTTTTCATGGACAGCATATGAGAATGATTAAAAATACATGATGCCTCTTAGCATTAGCACTATTGTTTCATCCCATATTTCATCAGTCGAAGTAAGTCACATGGTCAGGCCCAGAGCCAAGGATTGGAGAAGTACCTACTGCCTAAGATGACACCACAGCAAGTGTATAAATCAAGGAAGGGTGAAGAATTTGGAAGGAAAAAGCCAGTCACTTTTATGTCTCTGTACCTTTGTATATATTCTTCTCTCTGCCTCAATAATCGTCCATCACTACCTTTGCAATCTGGTAAACTCCTAATCATCATACAACATGCAGTTAAATATTATCTTTGAAGCTTTTCCTTTTTCAAACAGGCAAACTAAAATTTCCCCCTTTTTTTTGCTACCATAGTACTTCATGCATTTTCCTTCTATAGCTGTTTTATTAAATCATTGAAGTGCAGAAAGACTATTTTTATCCATGTACCTGACTCCTCCACTGAGCTTATAGGAAATTCTTTAGGTTAGGAGATAGATATTCCCTTTGTTGTTGGCCCATGGTATGTACCTAACAAAAACTGTTGAAAGATTAGATAAATTTAACTTCATTCGTATGGATGGTCATATATATGAGGTATAAAAATCATTGTGGATAGGAAGGTAACAGGAAAAATAGAGAGGAACTATTTTTTTCTACTATAAGACCCAAATTGATTGTATTGGCCTATAGGGCTTTTAAGAAGATTTAGTGGCTCTAGGCTTATTTTCAAACTCATAAACCAATCTCTAAGAAGAAGACATATTGTACAAATGCAAAAGAGAGGTTTTATAATTGTGGAAGCTGCTCAGATATGGATAAAATACTGGACATAAAGACATGTGAAACACAAAGAGAAATAATAACTGAAGCTCATGCTGAAACTATACCCATATCTTCATTACTCAATAACATAATTCCAATTCTTCTTACTTACCTTTAAGTTTTATTTGATCTCCAAAATAAAGTCAGAAAAAAATCTAACAAAGTCAGGGAGAAGCTCTGAAAAAATAACATTTAGCAATTTTATTCTGTGTTTGTTAAAATAAAGAACTGCATTTAGGTTGGTTTCCTTTGGAAAGATGGTTATATCTATTATACCAGAGATAAGGATGAAAGTGAGATGTGTGGTGCAATTACATTTATCACTGAGATAATCAACTGGGCCTGTAACTAAGTGAATGCTAGTTAGATTAGTGGGGAAAAAGGAAACAAACAAACAAAACACAAACTACTGGGCTTCCCTGGTGGCGCAGTGGTTAAGAATCCACCTGCCAATGCAGGGGACACAGGTTCGAGCTCTGGTCCGGGAAGATCCCACATGCCGTGGAGCAACTAAGCTGGCACGCCACAACTACTGAGCCTGCGCTCTAGAGTCTGAAAGCCACAATTACTGAAGCCCACATGCCACAACTACTGAAGCCTGCGTGCCTAGAGCCCGTGCTCCGCAACAAGAGAAGCCACCACAATGAGAAGCCCGCGCGCTGCAACGAAGAGTAGCCCCAGCTCACCGCAACTAGAGAATGCCTGTGCACAGTAACAAAGACCCAACGCAGCCAAAAATAAAATAAAAATTAAAAACAAACACCCGTAAAAAAAAAACAAAAAAAACCCCAAACTACTGAATTAGTGTACTATATAGAAACATACATTGGTTTTTAACTTTTATCTTTAGACATAATTTAGTCTCATGTCTAAACTCTACACTCAAAAGTGATTTAAAAAGAATAACCAAACTTCCAGAAATTCTCATTAGCGGTAATGGTATTAAGGAGTATATGAGGTATTTTAAGTGTATTTATTATTTTACATCTGTTTGTTCTATAGCTTTTCCTAATAAGGTAACAAAACTTTCTATGTTCAAGTTTTAAATAATAAAACAATATTTGCATTATATAAGCTGTTTTACTTGAATATTGAAACAGTGACTATGACTAAATAGATTACAGTCTGGCTACAAATCTATCAGTAAGTAAAATCAATACGAACCACAAAGTTTCTAGATTTATGGCTCTAACTAATTTATAATGGTGCACAGATGACTAGTTACTATTGTAAAGTATTATATTTACTCATTATAAGATGAATATATATTGCAATTAGTTATTGAATTAGATTTTCATACGTTATTTTCTTAGTTACAAATGAGACCTGTTATGATCGTTCTTTCTTCCCCAAGCCAATATATTATATACTTAATCTTCAACATATCATTCCCTAGACAAATTTTAGAGTAAATGTGGAGCAAAGAATTTTTCTGAATAAACTTTGCAACTCATCATAACTACCAAAAAATTCTGTTTCCTAAGGCAAATAAAGGATTGATACAAACCAGAGCATGTCATTAAATATAATTCTGAGGTTGGATGTTTGCTATAATAGTTACTTTTTTGATCATCATCATGCTTCCATGAGCAAAATCTTCTAATTCAGTGAGAACTGGCAGAAGAATCCAAGATGTTGTACATTCAAATGTAAATGAGGAACAAAAGAGACACACGAGATGAGTTATACCGTTACATTGATCAACATCTTGAGGTTTTACTGAACCTCACAGACAGTTACCGTCCTATGAAATAAAAGATACTGCTTGAAAGGAACTATGTAGTTTTATATATATTACTTCAAATTTATTATGGTTGAACAGCTTGAGAGGAAAAATGCTCTTGTAATAGAAAAAACAATACTGGCTTTTTCTTCCTGATACATATAATTTCTGTGATGATACTTGCTACTCTGGGTAGATCATTTTTATTCAACCTTTATAAAACTATACTTGCTATAAAACAGTTTTAGGTAGTCAAGATTTTACACAGTATATCTGTTTAAAATATATGTAGTTCATTTGAGCATACTACATGCATCAACAAATTTAAAAAATGAAGATTTTATTGTTACTGTTGCTTTAGATCTGTTGTTTGCTCTTTTCCTTCTTCCTTTCAGTGTTCTTATAAATATTTAGATTTATTTTTTAAGTGTTTACTATTATTTTTAAAAATAACACAACATAATATGGTTTAATCTCAGTATATCAATACTAGTAAATGAATTAATACAATTGCCTATGCAATAATTAAATATAATTTACTAAGGAGTATATAAATTTATTCCAAGGAATAAAGTACTACTTTCATAATAATTTAAAAGCCCATCATTCCACATATTCTTAAATTATATTGAAATAATCATTGAGAATGTAACATTATTTAAAAGTGCAGACTTCAGTAAATCAAAATAGTTCAGTCATTGATTATTTAGGAGGTCATCTGATATGGACCCTGCTTCTAAATAAGCCTGCATTTTAAGAATACAAAGTAATATTTGCAAAGCATCTTTATTTCTAAGATTTCTGCCAATTTCTCTGTTAGAATCATGATGCTTCTGAGTGTAATAAAATATACTATGTCCTAGAATTACTCAGCTTGCTCTCTGCCTCTATCATGATGATAGTGAGGACAAACTACCATGTAGAGCAAAACTTACTGCCCTTGATGAGGATGAGCAGGAGAAATACTTCATAAAACTGACTGTCCCAGAATTACCATTTTAAACACTTCAGCCACTGGATTAAATGACTTCCCTTCACCATTCTCTCCCCTCATACTTAGAAGGTATCTGCCCACCTTGACCAAACACCCCTGAGAAAGGGAGCTGGGGTAGATGGCTTTGTGGTCCTGTTGGCCATTGACCTTGCATACTCCATCGTACAAAACATCTAGATATATTTCCCTGGAGTTCAACTGGATGGGATAAGGTGATAATACTGACTATTTATAAGAATCACATATACTTTTAAGCATTTACTTTTTTAATATTTAAAAAGTTAATCTGAAATTTTTCTGCTGATATTTACATAAATTACTTTGTATTTCATGTATTTATGTAGAGAAATGAAAAGAGAAATAGGGTAGGTTATTTGACTACTCTTACAACTACTGATCAAGTATTGAGTTTGTCACTTCCACTCACTTTCTATCGGCAAAAACTAACATGAGTAAGCCCTACTTCACTGGGCCAGGGAAGAATTCTCCTTATACTACAAGTCACATGGCAATGGGTCAGAAACGTCACATGGTTATGCTTGAGTTCAGAAGTGGAAAAGTGCAAATATTCTTGGAATTAAAACTGCACATATTCTTGGACATTTGTGAACAGACCAAAAATTAGTATATAGTCTTTGAGTTGGTGGCAGAAACTTTTTTTTTTTTGCGGTACGCGGGCCACTGTGGCCTCCCCCGTTGCAGAGCACAGGCTCCGGACGTGCAGGCTCAGCGGCCATGGCTCACGGGCCCAGCCGCTTCGCAGCATGTGGGATCTTCCCGGACCGGGACACAAACCCATGTCCCCTGCATCGGCAGGCGGACTGTCAACCACTGCACCACCAGGGAAGCCTGGCAGAAACATTTTGTTAAGAACAACAGTTGAAATTTTTTGTTTGGAAAAAATTCTACAATGGTAAAGAATTTAAGTCACATATTTTTTGTAGGTTAGCCCCAAATTAATTCAGAATTTACTCTTTTGTGGCAACACAGTTATTTAATATTATTGGAAAAAATTGATAACTTAGAAGGGAGTTTCATACGTAAATTAGTTGTGGGTTGAAAAGGGTGCCCAAAGGTTATCACTGGAATTTTTAAAACTGGTTTCTCAAGAATGAATCATATCTATCTACCCACCTATGTACCTATCTCTATATATAATCTATATACCTAGATTATATAATATATTATTATAATGTTATATATAATAAAATTATATAGATAATATTATTATATTTTAAATTGCCTAGTAGTTTCTTCTTTCACAGTACTTTTGCTGGACATTGTTGGTTAGATAACCCAAGAGCTAGTTATTCTCAACTCAGTTGCTCTTTAAATCTCAATTGCTAATCTTTAAATATTAAGGGAAAAACATACAACTAAAATATATTCTCTGCTGAAGTGCATCTAAGGTTGGCCATGGTTCCAGTTCTGACAGATTAGATGAACACGTAAATGAAAGTCAGCTTGGATAGTTTTCTTACTCTCATTTATGAATGAGATAAAAGCCACATTTGCTTCTGACCCCACCCCATCCCTGCTTCTGAATATCTTCATCATTCATCATACTAGGATCTGGAGTTACTGGCAACCATGGAACAAAATATTGGAGAAGAGGACAGAGAGAAAAATGTAGATTCTTGATGATGTGTAAAGAGGCTGCCTGCTTGAATGGAACAGCCTACATCGAAATTTCTTTTTATATGAGGAAAAATTTCAGCCCCCCCAGCACCTTGTTTAACTCCCTGCTACTTCTATTCACTTTTACTCACAAACATTGCTATCTTGGTACATCGTTCTCAGGAGCCATCAGACTTAAAACTATCTTTGTGTCTATTAAAGTTAAAACCATCTCTGTAAGCATTTGTCTACTTTGCTGAAAGAGAATCAT
This sequence comes from Monodon monoceros, assembly GCF_005190385.1. NCBI lineage: Eukaryota > Metazoa > Chordata > Mammalia > Artiodactyla > Monodontidae > Monodon > Monodon monoceros. The sequence continues at coordinate 44,579,077 of NW_021703767.1, read as the reverse complement.
GATTTCCACCAATTTCTGAGAAACCATAACCTAATTCATTTCCATGAATCAATGTCTCTTCACATATATCACTTCTATCACAAATTTTCATATATATATATATATATATAAAATATAGGTCATAACAAATCATTATAATATTACACAGGTAATAGCAAGTTAATATCAAAGCATTATAACCCAAGAAATATAAATATTATTTATTCAGAACACTGTATCTTTTTCTTACTAGTTTTATATTAAAAAATGAAGAGAGGTATTCTTCTCTTCTAAGGAAATTGATCAACATGGATATAAGCCCGGCTTTTTAGAAGCCCCTGGCATATTTTATAATTGCATTAGTAATATTCAAATACTCAAATACTCAAGTGCTTGATTTAGAGCATATTGATCTAGTACTTATTCAGTTATTGCTAATATATTTTCTTTGCCTGTAGTGATGTACAAATTGTGTCTTTTTACAAAGAGTAATAGTTCACAGTACAGAAAATGGCCTGCTTCATTTCTGCCAGTTGTTATCTAGATTAGGTTCAGTCTACATAGTGAAGCAATTCCAGAGGGTGAATTGGAATAATCTAGATGCTCAGTTTAAAATCCCAAAACCTTTTTACTTAAAAAGTAAAAAAAGGTGTTTTGCATTTGTTTAGGACATTTATCCTTTTCAGAAGACTTTCATATATATTACTTTATTGAATCTAAGAACAATTTTATGTTTGTCTAAAATATTAACTCTATTTTGTGAGGAAATCAGAGATGTTGAGTAATTGCTAAAGCTCATCTTGTTAATAAATGGCAAATCCAGACAGGAATACAGAATTTTTGACTCCAGCCTTAAGGTCTTTTGAAGGCAAAAAGAGTTTTGTGAAGAAATATTCTATAAAGTTTTAAAGATCTTATTCTTGTCTTTGACTTTCACCATTTTTGCTATGGCGTATCCCTTTGTGGGTCTTTTTGTGCTTACCTGATGTGGAGTTTGTTGAGCTTCTGGACGTGTAGGTTATCATTTTTCACTAAATTTGGGGATTATTCAGCCATTATTTCTTTGAGGTGCCCCCCCCACTTCCAGCTCTCTCTTTTCCTTCTGATGGTCCCATTACATGTATGTTGGTGTTCTTATTGGTGTCCCATGTTTCTGAGACTCTCCTCTTTTCCTTGGCTTGCATAATTTCTATCAGCCTATCTTGAAGTGCATTTGTTCTTTCTTTTGCCAGTTCATATTTAATCTTTCACCTCTCTAGTGAATTTTTTATTTCTGTTGTTGCTTTTCAACATCATAATTTGAATTTGGTTCTTTTTTATAATTCTTATCTCTTTATTGATATTATCTGTTTGATGCATCATTGTCAGCATATTTACCTTTATTTCATTAATCATAGTTTTCTTTAGTTTTGTGAACATATTTATATTGATTACTCTAAAATCTTTTTTCTGACTAATCTGATATGTGCTGTCTGTCACAGTTGGCTGCGCTTTTTTCAGTGTATGGGTCAAATTTTGCATGTCCGTAATTTTTTTGTTGGAAACTGGACATTTTAGATAATATATTGCAGTTACTCTGGGCCGGCTGGTGAGCTGGGGGCCTGGGAACAGGCTGGGCACTATGTCCTGCAAGCCTCCAGAGCCCTCACCAAGATGAGAGGAAGAGTTCTTGGTTCAAATAACACAGAATCTTGTCTGTCTTAACAAATTTTTATAGATTTTCTTGAACAGATAATTTCTTCATGTGTTGATCACTCTTAGGACCATTGCCAGAGACTTTAAGGGGTTGTAGTCTTTAGTTTTCACCAGTTTCACTGAGAAATGAGTCAACAGCACTTCCTCATGCTGTCATGCCATAAGTTGATCCCCTCTACAATAATTTGGATGTTTATTTGTAGATAGACCTAAAGTGATATGAGATTTGCTAATTTGATTAGAGGCTTTAAAAGAGCACTGTAATGAATCAGAGTTTTGTATATAGTTCTGGTGTGAATGATGTAATTTGTTAACTTAGGTATGCTTCTATGCTTTTATGTAAGAGAAAATATGTGAAAATGTAAATAGGGTTTGAATCTGTGATTATAATGTAATATGCACATTTCAAAATATTTGTGGAAATTTAGATATTCTGTAATTTTTTTTGACAGAGAATAATGACTAAGGTAGGACAAACCAATTTACATAAATTATCCTAAATGGCAATAGATGTAGAAATCAGTGTTTTTATGTATAAATTTGATATTTTTATTTCTTTCTCTAAACTTCAGCCAATTTTTAATCTTTTACTATGATAACTATAATACTGAAGTGCAATCACAAGAATAAATTAAGGTCAGATTAAGATTTGGGAAAAAAATATTTTTGTACAGATATTAAATCTATTCTGGTAAGTGTCCAAAAGAGGATTCTCTTTTGAATAAATAAAAGCAAAAAAAAAAAAAACTCAGAATAATTTCTTAAAAGTTATTCAAGAGAACAGTAGGATCTGATTTTCTGACAATTTTCTAGCTACAAAGTTATTTTTTTATTTTTAATTTTTTTTGTGGTACGCGGGCCTCTCACTGTTGTGGCCTCTCCCGCTGCAGAGCACAGGCTCCGGACACACAGGCTCAGCGGCCATGGCTCATGGGCCCAGCCGCTCTGTGGCATGTGGGATCTTCCTGGACCGGGGCACGAACCTGCGTCCCCTGCATCGGCAGGCGGACTCTCAACCACTGTGCCACCAGGGAAGCCCTACAAAGTTATTTTTATAAATCAGTGTCTCAGCCATATTTTAGGCTGCTAACATAAACATGTTCTAAACAATTCCATTATAGAATGAAGTATAAAAATAATTTTTCTATGTTTTTCTATTGTTAAAAAGCAAAATTCAGCTGAGTAAATTTGAAGGTCTAAGTGACTTTATTCAACTATTCACGAATCAGGCAACATCCCATCTTAGCAAGCAGGAAGGGGTTTCAAGGAGTTGTAAAAAGTGGAAGGTTCATATAGGCAGAAAGAGGGTGGAACAAGGAAGTTAAAAAGTGGATTATTTTAGGTTACCTTCCCTTAGGGGAAGGCAGGAAGCCTTAGGCAGATTACCTAGAGCTGATCAGGATTTTCCAGACTGATTGGTTGAAAATTTCAGTCCAGGGAGAGGCTGCAGTTACATTAGGTACTAAGTCTTGGTGGGGCTTAGCTCTATTTTGAGCTTGATGTTTCTTATTAACACTAATCTAGTTAACTATTCATTTGAAAAACAACTGGAAATATTGCATAAGAAATTAACTACAAAATAAATGTGCATAGGTTTTACTGTTTATATAGCATTTATTTATATAATCTTAAATTATTTAAGCTTACCAACAATCACATGAGTGATACTATTATGGCATATTATTTATTTATTTAGCCCCCCAGAAATATTTACTGTCATTCATACAACTAACATATAATTGAGCAAGTTTTTTGAAAGAGGCACCATGCTAGGTTCCTGCGGGAAAAAACATTTTAGAATAATATATTTCCCCCTGAAAGGAGCTATTAGTAACTGAAAGGTATAGATATATAGTTGACCCTTGAACAATGCCAGGTTGGGGTGCTAACCCCCCTCACAGTTGAAAATCTGCATATAACTTTATGGTCCTTCCTCCCTATTCACATCTGTAGATTCAACCAACCTCAGATCATAAGTGCTGTAGTATGTATGTATTGAAGAAAATCCATGTGTAAGTGGACCTGCACAGTTAAAACTCATGTTGTTCAAGGGCCAAGTATATATAAAATTTGATTCAAGACTAAAAGACTCTAATGAGTCAGAGTTTTGCATATAGTTCTGGTGCGAATGATGTAATTTGTTAACTTAGATATGCTTCTATGCTTTCAGTGTAAAGGAAAATATGTGAAAATATAAATAGAGTCTGAATCTCTGATTATAAATATAAATATGCAAATTTAAAATGATTTGTTGAAATTTAAATATCCTGTAATTTGGTTTTGAGAGAGGATGATGACTAAGGCAGGACAAAATAATTTAAATAAAAGAAATTATTCTAAATGACAATAGATGTGAAAATCTATTATCTTGTGTGTGTGTATATATAAATAGTCTTCTAATTACCTAACATTACAAATATCTTCTAAAAGGTAAACTGGCATGGTTCTTTACTGCTCAGAGAATGGGAAAAATAAATAGAAATTCAGATAAAATATAAATATTCTGTTTGTGGGAAAATAGCACTTTGAAACTGAATGATACTACATAGAATTTAAAGAAATATTTTCCCACTTCAGTTCTTAACTCATTATCATTAAAGAGCCAAAGATAAATTAGCATGAACCAAATGTGTGGCACCTAATAAAAGATTTTGTTTCCAACTTTAATAATAAAGTCCCACTTTTCTATAAGAATCGATAAACACGTTTAAAAAAATTATTCCATTTTAAATCCAGTACTACTTTGTTCACACTTTTTGAGACTGTATTAAATTAGTAGTTTTGTTTACTTGATAAAATCACATCCCATAGCTATAAAGTTTAGGGAAAAAATACAACTATAGTAGATCTTTTTTGAGAATCTAAAAGAGACTAAAATGAGTTTTTTATATCAAATCAATGTCTGACAGACACATAGAAAATTAAAAAAATGAATTGAAAAATATAATTCATTTAACAAATAGTTACAGTATTGAGTGTTTACTGTGTGTAAAGTACTGATCTAAAATGCTTTCCTTTATTAATACTCTCAATTCCATATATTTTGGAAATTTTAATGCAACTCTGGGCTGTAGTTTGTTCCAGTGAGATATCTGAGTTCAAGGAATATTTGACTTCTAATCCTAAATTTTTCTTGCTCCATTAACTGGTACTTCAGGGATAGTGTTCTCGTGGGGTTTAAAGTAGGCTGAATTCTGGAAGCAAATAATGAATTAAACAGTGAAGCTTTTCTCTTTAGCCTCAGGAAAGATAAAATTCTAGCTAGCATTTAAATGACTGTTTCCATGTTCCAGACGTTCGAATAATTTCACATATTAACTTGTTTAATAAGCACAACCAGCCCTATGAGGTGGGTCATGATTACACCCATTTGAAAAGAGGTGTTATGTGACTTTCTCAAGTCACAGAGCAGGTGAGTCCAGTTTGTCTGGCTTCAGAGTCCCTGCTTTTCCTTCTTTACTGCACAGCTTGTGAACCTGCAAAAGGTATTTCTGTGATTTTGGATGCCTTCATTTCTTATCACTTTGGAAGCCAGACTTATCTTTTCATGACTCAACTTCCCATTTTTGTATTTGGTAGTTCCTTAAACAAGGAGGGGAGAAGAGCTTCTCTCATTTTACCAACTGTAGCCTAACTCCTATATAACTTCTAAATGAGGAAGTAGAATACATATTTTTAGACTCTTCTCATGGAAAGAGACATGAGACTCATGATTATTTCCCTGAACTTTATCAGTATAGTAACTTAACTGGACTTTTAAACTTCCTTTATTCTCTAAGTTGGTTAGTAATGAAAGTAGCCCTTTCTGAACACTTGCATAGTTTTATCCTTAGTCTAAGTCATCATCATCTTTTGCCTGTATTTATATCTAATAGCTTCCTACTTCTCCCTCCCACCCTAGTGCCTTTTTAAGTCTACATGCAAAACCCTTGCCAAAGCCATCCTGTCAGGGCAAGATTATGCCATTCCTGCTCAAAATCCACAGAGAGTTTGCATAACACTTAGGGTAAAAATTTACTCCCTTTGCTCTACCCTATTCCTTTCCTGCTATCCTCCTTCTCCTCCTGGTTGGCCTCATTACAGTTCTTTTGTGCTTGCCAAGCCCATGCATGATTCAGGGCATTGTTCCTTGTTCTTTCATCTGCCTGGAATGCACTTCTTTCCGGTATCCACATATTTCACTTTCTCTTTTCCTTCAGGTTTTAAAGCATCTCCTCAGTAGTGCCTTCCCTCTCCATCTCTGCCTAAAGTGTTATATCTTCACGACTGCAATTTCTATCTCCCTTTCTGCTTTATTTTTTTTTCTTTATAAAACATCAGTATCTGAATTACTATGTTTTTTGTTTATTTATTTTGCTTCCTTGTAAATGATGCTTTTTTTATCCATCGCTGGAGCCTCTGCATGGAAAACAAAAACTATCATATAATAAGCTTAAAAAATTATTTGCTGAGTGAATTAAGAATGAACTGTCAGGTAGGCACAATACTGAGTTGAGCTGACACATTCTAAGGCAGTATATTTCAAAACAGTGTGGAAAAAAAGCAGTTTTACCCATTCTGGCAAAAAAAGTCAGACTAATTTTAAATTCTTATTTAAATTTTTCTTGCAACTGTTTGGTGTTTTACTGCTGCTGAGGTTGGTCGGTCCAGGGGAACACACAGGGACTGTGAGTGTGCCCATATAACACCTTAACTATCTCTTCTTGGCCTATGATCACTTCTCTCTTTAACTCTGCTCATGGACTTTGTACAAGCAGTACAAATCACTGAGTGCTTGTAAGAAAAATATTGTTATTCCCTTCACTCTATAGAAACCCCTTTGAGAAGAGTCTACTGAATGTTTTTCTAATTTTCTTTTTAACGCTGAATCTGTAGTGTTCCTGTCATACTCCAAGGGCCTCACAACACAAAAAGAATCAGACAAAACAGACTGAGACTAAAAACAGACCTTTCTGTTTTGATATTTATCATGCTTTCTCATGGCTTCCCAACTGTGAATGTCTTTCTCTTGTCTTGATTTCCTTCCTCTTTTATCCCCTACCCCTCCTGCTATATCTTCCCTCTCAAGCTGTAAGGACCATGTTTGTTTTGTTTACCACTGGATACCTTGTAACCTCCTCTGGGGTCTGAATGTGGTAGGTGACTAATATTTGGTCACTGACAACCTTCAAGGCATCCTTCAGGAGGACTTGGGTGCTGAGGTCCTTCTTTTTGGTGTTGTGCTCATCATGGTTGAAGCAAATATTTGCAGTCACGGACTTTAACTTCCTAAACTTGAAACTTTTGAGAACAGTATATTTTTTTTAACAACACTTATGGTTTTACACTTTGTGATCAGTATATATTAGCTAGGTGAAAGAACAAATGTTAGAGTCACATGCAAAATCCAGAAATGGTAAATGTGAACAAGAATATATTTTCCCATATGATAGAGCTTTAAAACTATTTTAGATTGTAGCAGGAAATTTATTATCAGGCTGCTTAAAAAAAGCCATTCTAATAACATAAGGCAGGTTTAAAATTGTGGTAAAGCTCTTACAAGATGAGGGAGCATAAAGGTGACCCCATATAAATGAGATGGGAAGATCTTTGGGGAGGAAGTCATGTTTATGTTGTTCTCTATTATTATCAGTTGTTTTTCTGTTATTCAGTGGCAGGGAGAGGGGAGGTGTTCTAGACGAAAATAGTGCAAAACCACTGAGTAAGAAAGAATAAATATGAAGACTGGTGCAAGTATAGTGTGGCTGAATTTGAGGTAGTTGCTAGGGAAGTTGCTGAGGGAAAAGATACCCTGAAGATACAAGGGAGCAAACTTTGACAGGGCGTAAGGGCCGTGTGTCTGGAGCTCAGCTGAGGTGGGAGCTGGGCAGCTGTGCTGTCAGGTGTCTGAGTAGCTGATTAAAGAATTAAAGAGTTAAGCCTTTACTCACTGTGATGGTATAACAGGGAGCTAAAACAGGGGAAAGCATGGACTCTCTCTGTTCCATTTTCCCGTATGGAATGGTACACAGGTCAAAGGTCACATGGATCAGAGTAGACATGGGGGGATGGGTCATCTCACTGTTCAGGGAGTCACAATAAAAGGGTCTGGCAGTTTTATGGACCCTAACGTAGGGGAAGAGTACGAGGGACAGGTGAGAGGGAAGGGGCTGGAGTGGAAAATTAGTAGGTATTGAGTCAGAGTGTAGAAAAGTGTGTGTTTGTTTCCAGACTACTGCAATAAATGAATAATGTAATAAAGTGAGTCACATGAATGTTTTGGTTTCCCAGTGCATATAAAAGTTAGGTTTACACTATATTGGAGTCTATTAAATGTGCAATAGCATTATGTCTAAAAAAACAATGTCCATACCTTAATTAATTAATTTTTTTAAGGAAGTCATACTTTTTAAAAATTAATTAATTTATTTTTGTCTGTGTGTTGAGTCTTCATTGCTGTGCACGGGCTTTCTCTCATTGCGGCGAGCGGGGGCTACTCTTCATTGCGGTGCATAGGCTTCTCTTTGCGGTGGCTTCTCTTGTTGCGGAGCACAGGTTCTAGGCGCAGACTTCAGTAGTTGTGGCTCACGGGATCTAGAGCACAGGCTCAGTAGTTGTGGCACACGGGGCTTAGTTGCTCCACGGTATGTGGTATCTCCCTGGACCAGGGCTTGAACCCGTGTCCCCTGCATTAGCAAATGGATTCTTAACCACTGCGCCACCAGGAAAGTCCCCATACCTCAATTAAAAAAAAAAAACTTTATTGCTGAAAAATGCTAATCCTCATTTGAGCTTTCAGTAAGTCATAATCTTTTTGCAATAGTAGCATCAAAAATCACTGATCACTATAACAAATATAATAATACTGAAAAAGTTTGAAATATTGAGGGATTTTTCAAAAAGTGATGCAGAGACACAAAGTGAGTGATGTTGTTGGAAAAATGACACTGATAGACCTGTTCGATGTAGGGTTGCCACAAACCTTCAATTTATAAAAAATGCAATATCTACAAAGCACAATAAAGTGAAGTGCAATAAAACACAGTATGCCTTACGGTACTGGGTTTGCTTCTTCCCCCACGTTTATACTTGTTGCCTCTTCTTTTCCATTAAGTTAGTGGTTGGGAAGTGGGAAATGAGGTCCACAGTTCTGACGTATTTATTAAGGATTCCTATTTGATATTTTTTCTTGGTCCTCCCAGGGCTGCTTTCAATCTCTGATATGGGGATAATAGGATCAGTAGAGGTATTTTTTTTAATAATATTAGGACTCTGAGATCCATTGCATAGCTGGCTTTCTAGATACTTGTTTCTGCAGTTGAAATGATTAAAAGTATTTGGATCAGGATACTGTATTTATTTTAAAAAGCAGCAGCGTTACAAATGTTACATCCTAATTTATCATAAATCAATGTGTTTAATCATGAGTTGATATATTTATACATGTATTCACATTTGAAGAAATATTAGTGACTAGTAATAGTCTAAAAGTATAGCATATGATTTTGGAGTTGCTATGGTAACTTGTTTTCTTGGAAAATCCAATAGATGTGTGGAAACCTGCAGTGGTTGCTTATCAGCTGTTGGAGAAATAGCACTGCATCCTTTTTTTTTGCGGTACGCGGGCCTCTCACTGTTGTGGCCTCTCCCGTTGCGGAGCACAGGCTCTGGACGCGCAGGCTCAGAGGCCATGGCTCACGGGCCTAGCCACTCCGTGGCATGTGGGATCTTCCCAGACCAGGGCACGAACCCGTGTCCCCTGCATCAGCAGGCGGACTCAACCACTGCGCCATCAGGGAAGCCCCACATCCTATTTTTGTAAAGGTCTGTTTATTCATTGACTTCATTGTAAATTGTCATACATTTTCTTTATGAAGTATTTTCAGTTAACATCAACTGAAAAGAAAACACAAAGCATTAATAGTTAATGTCAGTAAAAGTAATATTAGAAAATTATATTTCCCCAGTTATCTATAAAGTATTTATTGTTAAAATATTTTATAAGAGTAAGTCTGAAAAAATAGAAACTATGCTATATACATTTTTTTTTTCCTAACAGAGGCAGAAAGCTATTTTCTGGTTGCAGTTATTGTCAGGATTTTACTACGGACTAGCCAAGGTGACATATAGGGTTTGGGTTACATTGATAGTTTTTGCTAAGTATCCCAGAATTTAGTGGCCTAAAACAACTGTTTGACAGCTCATGATTCTTTGGATTCTTTGGTTTGGGAACTTGGTCTGAGCTTAGCTTGGCATTCCTCTGCCTGACTGCCTAGCTCATTCATGTAGCTGTATTTATCTGCTAGGTCAGCTAGCAGCTTGTTGATCCTGGATGACTTCATTCATGTGTCATGGTTGCCTTGAGTTACTTCACATGGTAATTGCATTGCAAAAGCACAAGAGAGGATAAGCCCTGTGAGCAAACACTTTTCAAGTTTCTTGCTGTATCACATTTGATATGGTTCCATTGGCCAAAGCACTTCATGGCCAGTCTCAGATCTGTGGGAAGAAATGGACAAGGGCATAGATGCAAAAAGGAGAAATATGATTACCATCCAGAAAACAATTTGTTTTGTTTCATTCTCTGACTGCACTAATTTAAAGCTCTTTCATGGGGAGATATGTTCAACTTCCTCCAAAAGTTGAATTTCCTAATTACATCCATCAAATCAAGTTCAGATGCAGACAAGATTTCTTGAATAAGACTCCTCAGTGAGCTTTCTGGTGTGGCTGCACTTCACATGGTGCCTAGTTTCAAACAAATTCCAGACAGGGCAAGCCCTAATGTATGAGAACTTTACAATTTCTGCTTATGTTATGCTTGCTAAAGTCCCATTGCCCAAAGCAATCACATGGCCAAACCCAAGAGACAGTGGAAGAAACAACAAAATTGGATGAACCTTGAGGGCATTATACTAAGTGAAATAAGTGAGAGCAAGGCAAATACTGTAGATCTCATATGTGGAATTTTTTTTTTTTTTTTTTTTTGTGGTACACGGGCCTCTCACTGTTGTGGCCTCTCCCGTTGTGGAGCACAGGCTCCGGACCCGCAGACTCAGCGGCCATGGCTCACAGGGCCTAGCCGCTCCGCGGCATGTGGGATCTTCCTGGACCGGGGCATGAACCCGTGTCCCCTGCATCGGCAGGCAGACTCTCAACCACTGCACCACCAGGGAAGCCCTGGAATTTTTTTAAAAAATCCAAATTCATGCAGCATGTAGAATGGTGGTTACCAGGGTTTGGGGAGGGTAGAAGAAATGGAAAGGTTTTGGTCAAAGGAAACAACTTCCAGTTATAAGCTGAATAAAATCGAGGGTTCTAATTTTCAGCATGGTGACTATACTTAACAATGGAGTATTATATACATGAAAATTGCTAAGGGAATAAAATTTAAATATTCTGATCACACACACACACAAACAAACAAAAAGCCAAAATGCTATAATTACCTGAGGTGATGGATATGTTAACTAACTTTATTGTGGTAATAATTTCACAATATATATGTGTAGCAAGTGATCACATTGTACACCTTAAAGTTATACAGTGTTATATATATGTCAATTATATCTCATTAAAACTGGAAAAAAATAAGAAAATATCCACAAGTACAGAGTAATACTTGGCAGAGAATTTCCTGTTTTCTGTACAAAATTTTTAATTAAATAAAACACTAAAAAAGATATTTTCATTAAAAGGTATACAATACAGATTTTTCAGAAATGAAAAATAAGTGTAAACTAATAGCTGGAAGAAATTTAGAATATAATAAGAATCCTACTCTTAAAAGAAACATAAAGATTATAAAAATTTACATGTCCAGATTACATTTAAGGGAAGATAATTCACAATGTAAAACTCTTTTAAAGCATGGAAAAGTTGAAAAATTAATCATTTAATTTTTCAAGATAAGATAACTCAAATCAAAACTCTACAAAGATAGCAAAAGCAAATTAAAATACAGGCCAAATTAATTTGTGTATATTAATTCAGCATTCCTAAATAAAGTGTCCTCAAGTTTCATATCAGGCATGCTTGAAGAAGAAGCATCCTGAAGAAGTAAGCATTAATCTGAAATGCAAGATTGATCATTAGATAGTGTTATCAGTGTAACTCACTGTGATATGTTCCTTGGATTTACCAAGAAGTTAACATGATTAAATACACATTATAGCAAATGTTCTGAGAAACAAGGATTCTTCAAAAAATTAAAACTAGGACATATGATCCAGCAATTACACTTCTGGGTATTTATTCAAGGGAAACAATAAGACTAACTCAAAAAAGATATCTACATCTCCACGTTTATTGCAGCATTATTTAGAATAGCCAAGACCTGGAAACATAAGTGTCCATCAGTGGATGAATGGATAAGGAAAATGTGGTATATATAGTGGAACATTATTCAGCCATAAAAGAAGAAGAAAATCCTGCCATTTGCAACAACATGAATGAGCCTTGAGGGCATTATGCTAAGTGAAATGGACCAGACAGAGAAAGACAAATAGCATATGATTTCACTTATATGTGGAATCTAAAAACAAAGCAAAACAAAAACCAAAACACCAAAGTCATAGATACAGAGAACAGATTGGTGGTTGCCAGAGGTAGGAGTGAGGAATGGGTGAAAAGGGGGAAGTTATGCAAAAGGTACAAGCTTTCAGTTCCAAAATAAATGTCTTGTGGATGTAATATATAGCATGGTGACTATATTAACAGTACTGTATTGTATATTTGAAAGTTGCTAAGAGAGTAGATCTTAAAAGTTTTCACTACAAAGAAAATAAAATGAAACTGTATGTGGTGATGGATGTTAACTAGACTTATTGTGGTGATCATTGTACATGTATACATGTATTGAAGCATTATGTTATAACCTGAAACTAATACAATGTTACATGTCAATTATATCTCAAAAAAAGAAGATATAATAATGGCCAAAAGCACATGAAAAGGTGTTCAATATCATTACTCATCAAGAAAATGCAAATTAAAGCACAATGACATACTGTTTCACATGACAGAATGGAAAACAGGAAGAAAGAAACAAGGGTTACAAACAAAGTTTCAAAATTTTGAGAAAGTTTTTATAGGAGAAGTTTACACTAAGCATTATATTTATCAAATAGTAGATTCATTCTAATTAAAGTCACAAATAAGAAAAAGATGCCACTCATTTTACTAATATTCAGGGTGATAGTGGTGGTCCTAACAGATATGTTAAGGAAAGAAAAAAATGTGAAGTATGAATATGGTAAAGGGAGAGTTAAATTTCCATTATTTTCAGATGATATGCTTGTCTCCATAGAAAACTCAATACAATCAACTAACAAAAAAATGTGATTTAAGATTGTTCAGGGACTCTCCCTGGTGGTCCAGTGGTAAAGAATCTGCCTCCCAATGCAGGGGACACGGGTTCGATCCCTGGTTGGGGAACTAAGATCCCACATGCTGTGGGTCAGCTAAGCCTGCGCGCCACACCTACTGAGCTCACGCGCCTCAACTAGAGAGCCTGTGAGCCGCAAACTACAGAGCCCACGCGCTCTGGAACCTGCGCACCACAGCTACAGAGCCCACGCACCCTGGATCCTGTGCACCACAACTAGAAAAGAGAAAAAATCCCACACGCCACAACTAGAGAGAAACTCGCTCGCTGCAGTGAAAGATCCCACATGCCTCAACAAAGGTCCCGCATACTGCAACTAACACCTGATGCAGCCAAAAATAAGTAAAATAAATAAATAATAAATCTTAAAAAAAAAAAATAGTCCAGCAAAGTGGCCAGAAGCTAGATCAAAATAAGAAAATCAATAATTTGCCTATACAAGAGTAACCAATTAAAAAATGTAATAGAAGAGGCCCCAAAACAATTGAGAAAAAAATTATAGACTGTCTAGTAACATAGCTAATAAGAAATGCATAGGCCCTTTTTGGGAAAAATTACAAAACACTATTGAAGGGAATAAAAGTAATCCTAAATGAATAGAAATATAAACCAGTTTAATAGATACAAAGCTCTATATTTTAAAGATATCAATTATATTGTATGTTAGTCTATAAAGTTATTACTCTCCTAATCAAAATTGCAACAGTTTCTTTCTTTGGAAATTGAATGGAGTTTTGAATACTTCTTACGTTTGCAGATAGAAGTGTGATTGTGTAAGTACAGGCCAGACAAATTTTAGAGAGAAGAAAATGCAGGCCTAGGAAGAGAAAGGATTTGAATTTGTCCTCCGAGCTGTCAAAACTTTTTTTAAAGTATTGTAATGAAAATAATATAATAACAGAACTGAAGGACAAATCAAAAATTGCAGCATTACGGAAAATCACGAAATAAACACGAGTAGATGAACGTTAGTATACAGTCAAGGTGGCTTTCAAATGGAGGGATATAATGGAATATTTAGTTAGTAAAATTAGGACAATTCATAACTTATTTAGAAAAAATCAAAATGAGATCTCAACTTCAACAAGTATTAAATGTTAGATTAAAAAAATCTCTAAAGTATTGAGGAAAAATTTCAACTAAATTTAGGACACATATTTTCTTGTATAATTTTAAAGATTGAAGAATAGATTCTTACCTCTGTGATAATGAAAGAATTTCTTACATAAGATGAAATTTTTATAGAAAAACATTTAAAAGGCAATACAGCCTGGAAAAATAATTCATTTTGGGAGTAGATCAGTCATGACTTCAGGCAAGAGGCCACATTTGAATTAAGCTTGATATGGATTTTGAACAGAAAATATTCTGGAACAACTTAAAATAAAAGAATAGAGGCATAAAGTTGTGTGTCAGGTTTGAAAAATTGTCCACAGTGGTCAGAATTGGCCATCTGCTTAGCTCCTGTAAAAGAATAAATTACTGTTACAGGAAATTAAGTTATAGTACAGGAGAAAGTCCTTTCCTCCTTATGGGTTCCGGTCATTCAAATAAATAATTTGCACATCGTTTTAAATGTTTTGTATTTAATTTCCATCAAATGAAATTGGAATATATAAACCGGCTAATATATAAACCCTGTTGTAGCATACTGTATCAAATTAAACATTCATTTATATTTTATTTGGTATGCTATTGCAATTTAATAATAGGGAAACTGAAGGTTTCATTATTATCAAAAACCAGAAACAATTTATATATGCTGATTCTAGTACCTAATAACTGTTTATAATGTAATATTTTGCCTATATTATGATAATACATATTGCTTTCCAGGTTAAATTTACATGATTTTTAAAACGGATATAAAATGTGCACACAGTGATATAAAATTCTGTAAGAAAGTTTTCCCATCTGCCTTGTCTATGCTAAACAGAAGAATGTTGTAGCCACACTGAGGCAGAGTTCTGTGTTACACCACTAAAAATTCTTAGTTTCCTGCCCCCTGCTAAAGTGGCTTAGGAGGTTTTTCTGTTCAAACCTTAGGCTATATCCTGATAGTATCTTCATTGTTTAAGATAAAAAAAGGACAAAAAGTTTTACTGTAATTAATAAGTGTTACGGGACTTTGCTTGGAATGTTTGCTTAGGACAACCGCTGCAATGTTTTCTTGAGTCACCTTCTAATAACATTTTCTTTTCAAGCCTCTGTGCCATTCATCTGAGGGAAAAGCAGACAATTCTGATTGTTTAGATTAAATAAAGCCAGTATTTTAGTGGGGATAACTTTGCTCCATATAATCAAAGAGAATAGTTTGGTGGAAGCATGTTCCTGACATATTTCTCTAGGGGAACATATTCCATTTCTGAGGTACTGCTGCTCAGATTCATATACACTATCCAGATGTGTTCCCCTTTAACACATTTTCCAATAATTAGCCACATCCAGAGAAATATCCCAATACCCAATGATATATTGATAAGGACACATATTTATGAACTGGGATTTTAATGCAGTATCTTTATGACTTCATTTTTAGAATAATAGGTTATATGCCTCAGAGATAACCAAGGGGAAATTTGCAGTGTCTCTGGGAATGAAACAAAACTAACTGGAAAGGAATCACAATTTCTTAGTTTTAGATTAAGAATATGTGTGATAAAAAGTAATCTATTTGACAAATTCTATATGTTGTTCCATATACATGTTGTACACTATAATGAGGTAACTGATTTTCCAGATTATTTTGAGAGGTATAGAAAGTCAGTAAAACATTCTAGAAATGATTTATTGGATAATTGAAAAATACTAAGGGCATGTATATATATAAAATACCTCTCAAAATAATGCCATGATAATAGAGGTTATGTATGAGAAAAATCCTGTTTCCAAAACAATATGAGAAAGGAAATGATAGACAGGAAATAACAGTATTATGTTGTGAGTTTATGAGCATTATGATGAAAATGTTTGCCTTTAGGGTATATTGCAAGGATTAAGATATTTGGTCTAATTCTTGAAAACTATCCACTCATTTTTACTCTCTAGGTGAATCAGTCTGAATCTTAAAAACATGAACAATTTTAAACTAGGGATTTATGGGTACATTTCCTAGAATATGTCTACAATTATAAAATCCTTGAGGCAATTTTAGATTCCTCAAGCACATTCTGAAAATAATTGACACTTTCATAGACCATTGAATCATATTAGTTATGCATTTTAATACACAGTAAACTCTTGTTCACATGGAATGGTAGATTGGAATTAGTTTGGTTACTGAGAGTTACAGTATAATCCATACATACATTATGAATTTTCAAAGAATTAGAATATAGTCAAATATATTTGACATAAAATCTATACTAATTTAATCTGCCCTTTTTGACTGTTATTTTTCTCCTCTGATGATACATTTATATGGTACTTGGCAGAAGACTAATAATGTACTCTAGCATATGAATTTCTTTTAAAACCAAAACCATAGTAAGTTATTAGCTACATTTTTCTTTTACTTGAAAATGTCCACTTTGAAGTTATGGTTTCAGTTTTGTTTAGGCCATCAAGTATGTTGAGCTTTTCCTATTCTGCTCTTTTTATACTCTCTATTGCTCATTCCTCAAACCTCCTGTATCTCCAAGAGTCTAACTCTCAGCCGTATCTTCACTTCCTACGTTATATGTATGGGTGTATATATGTATAAATATTTGTATGTATATATGTACATGTATTTCTGCTCATCTTTACTTCCTACTTCCTTTGTCTTTTCCACATCTAATATTTCTCCCATTATCTCACATCTACCAATCTGCATTATCCAACTCATTGTTTCATCAACTTTATCCTTGCTTTTCATATACTACTACTTTTTCCTCTATATTTGTCTATTTCCATGGTCTATGAATGCTTTCAAGCCACCCTCATTCTAAAAATAAAGATAAAGCAATGTTTTTCATTATTCTTGCCTTTCTCTCTGGTTAAATTCTTAGTTATATTTCTAGACTGCAGAATTTTTTTTTTTTAAAGCCTCCTTGTACCCAACAGTAATCTTGAATTCCTGGACTCTCCTTTATGATTCATCCTTACCTTTTTACTAAAACTGCTTTCTTGAAGTTCACCTGTGACTACCTGATGGTCAGATCCAATAGCTTATTTTCAAAGAAAAAGAGGGCTAAGTAAAATCAAATGAAGCACCCACTTCCACAAACCACTTTTGTATTAGGCAGGTGACCATTGCTGCACTAGTAAACACACCTGAATATACACAATAGCTTAAATATGATAGAAGTAGTCATTCTTGTAAAGTCCCTGTTGAGAGTCCTTTGGTGTGTGCCTTTCTTACAAGTCATGAAACAGGGACTCAGCCACTCCCATCTTGTGGCTCTACCATTTTCAGCACATGGATCCAATATTACTCTGCTCATCTGTATAAAGCTGTTGGAAAAGTAAAGAGGATGAGGTTGTGTGTGAGAGGTTTACGTGTTCTGACCTAACTACCACTTCCACTCATACTCCATTGACTATAACTTAGCCTTAAGACACATTAAATTTCAAAAGAAGGTGGTAAATATAATCTGTGTCCACAAAGAACAGAAAATGAATTTGATGAGCATGTGCCCAGTCCCTGCCACATCAAAATTTTCATTCTGAAATTTTTGTTTCTTCTATCTACCTCCTTAATTTTTAAATTCTCTCATTAGGTGTGAATATTTCAAATGGGACCCTAGCTATGGCTAACATGATCATTCCCTTCCTCTAACAATGAATGACAAGACAGAACATTCCATTACAAAGAGCAACCAAGACTGTCAGCTGACTATCACAGAGTAATAAAAGCTTTGCAAAATAGAGATTAATTTTCATCTCAAGTTATCATGTATGGCCCAACATTGTTTGAGGAATCCACAGAGGCCTCCTTTATCCTCTTCAGTTCTACTCTTTAATCAATAAAAGGGCATAAAGAGATTTTATTCTCACATCCAGGTACTTTCATACTGATAGCCTCTCCTCTAAAGAGGCTCACTCCGTCCATCCCTCTCCTTCCACTCCTTTCATTCTCAGTTCACATAATAAATTATTATGGTTAACATGCTTAGAGATTAATATCTATTTAGTACATTTTAGTATTACTGCTTTCCAATAGCCAGAGAAAACACAATTGCCTTTTCAATATATATTTTAAAATATATACATTATAGTGTGAGTTTATTCTGAGTCATTCCTTTATAGACAGGTTATTCCATTTATCATATATTTGTTATAAAGCCTTCGTTTGTTTCAATGTGGGAGAGAGGCATACATCATATTGCAGTTTAGTTTTAGAAGACTGTAAATATATATTGAATAAATTTCCTGTTTCAATTTTTCTGATTATTTTAGCACTTGTGAATATTAGCATAATTAAAAAAATTATCCAGAGGACAGTGCTTTGCTAATTATAAAGAAAGGAAAAAGCAACTATATGTTATGTTAGTCTAATTAACTTGATCATTGTAATAGTCAAGCATTACCTAGGACCAAAGTTATATTTTTGCATAGCTAATCCAGTTAAATTGTCTTCGTTGATTTGTGCCTGCCAAGATTCCCAAATCTTCATTTACATTGTTTAAGGAGCAAGATATGTTATTCAATTTTATTTCACTTAGGTTTTTTTTCCAAAATAAATGATGTATTTCCTCTATTCTGGGGAAGTGGAATCTATACAAAAGTTAATTTACTGTCCAAAATTCCCTTAAAAGTCCATCAGCTTGAAAGATCAGTTTTATTTAGCGTTTCAAGAGTCAGAAGAACATAAAAAAAGCATATTCTCAATGGTTAGTTCTATTGAAAAAGATTTTGAGTTGTTCCATTTCAATTGGATGGTAACTTTTTTTTTAAGAAGTTTTCAATTCAACCTCTGTTGTATCTGATATTGCTTCTAAATTAGCACTAAAGAAGGAATGAGTTTGAGATAATAGAATGGTTCTCAAAGTACAAAGAATATAACATGAATTTGTAAAAATTGTTCTCACTGAGTTAAAGAATCCTATAATTTTAGCAGGATTGAAAGTATGCAGACATAGAATTATATTTTTTGAATGTAAAAAAATATAAATTGTTACCTCTTCATTGAATTCAATTTAGTGGCAGATTTAGATATAGCACCATTGATGTATGTTCATCTATTTCAGGGGTATCAGTTTCTATGTGATTACTTGATTTAATTTAGTTGTGAAAAATTCATGGTTGAAAATCAATTTTATTATATGTAGAGTGATCATACAGCTTGCTTTACTTTGGAAAGTACAGAATTTTACCATGACAGTGGTGGTATAATCATTAATAAATCCTCCCTTTACTCTTAGAAGGTCCTAATTTGAATAAATTATATACTTATTATAGATGACACATTATATAACTGCCCTAATCATAAAAAAGCAAAACTTTTTTAAAAAGTATAAATATTATACATTATATATAATTTATGAGTTACTCAAAGTTAATGAAGGAAACACTTTATTTTTCATAGTTAAAATTCAATACTTTTAAAATAAGAGTTGTTAATACTCCTTATGAACCTTTAGTGCTCATGATACTGTACCACATATGTCATATAATTTTATCTGCATAACAGCATTATTATACAGATGTCATGAGCATCATCATTTTACAGTTGATACAACTGAAGCTGTGAAAGTTTAAATGACATTCTTACAGCTATGCAGCTGGTAAATGGTGGAGTGGGGATGTGAATCTATTCTGAGACAAGAAGCAGAGAGCTTAACTATGTATATAGAGGCTTCCCTGAGAGACTAACTGAATCTAGTTATTTATGTAGTATTTTATAATACTATGAAGAATTTGACCACTAATGACATTGAATTTGGAAATGTTCTCGTTTATTTTTGAGAACACAGTTTGAATGAATTGCTGACATGGAAGCCATGTTGTAGTACATTGATTCTTTTGGATTTTTTTTTTTCATTTATTCATTCAGTGAATATATATTAGATGCCTACTGGTCAAATATTGTTCTAAGTGATTGAGAATCAGAGAGAAGTGTCTGTGCTCAATGAGTTTACATTCTAGATGGAGAGACAAATGATAAGGTATAAAAAAAAATCCCTTTGCAAAGTGCTATTAATATATAATATCACACTTCACAAAATACTGAAATTGTATAAAGCAGGCAAGAAAAAGTGAGATACAATTGAAACTTTCAAAAGGTTTGCCATAGATTTATCTTCTGAGGAGGTGACATTTGAGCAACGCTCTAAATTAAGTAAGGAAGTCCATGTTTATGATTACCATACTTAAAAAAATTTTTTTTCCCATCTTTCATTTGTGTTTTCATTTCCCTGGCCTGCAGTTATAGTCAAGGAGACCATACAAATCTGAATATTCATAAAATACTTCAACTTTTGACTTTAGCTTGAAATTTGCTGTTAAGAAAAAAGAAATTGTTTACTATACCACTCATGGTTGATATTGTGAGTGCTCACTTGTATTGTTTTCCTTTTCTTCTTGGCTCAAAGAAACTACACTCCCAACCACTGCAAAAGGAAGGGACATGGAACCAGTTCTAGATTATGGACTGTGAACATAAGTGAAACTTATCACATGTGGCCCAGAGCATAGGAGAGAAATGTAGTATCTCCAGAACTACCCTTTCTCTACTGTAGCAACCAAGGAATACACACATTTCTGGAGGTATACATTTGTGGAGCTTCTGTTAGCTTGGATTCCTGAGTGACAGACTGGGATAGATATTGTGAGTGAGAAATAAACCGTTGTTGTGTTAAATCACTGAGACAGCTGTTGGCACAAGAGCTATGGTTACGTATAGAAGTCCCATGGATGAAATATATTATAGTAGGTTGCCCGGATGAACTGCTGGAGAACGACTGGTAGGAATGAAAGAAGGAGAAAGGGAAAGGATAGGTAGACAAAAGAACATGGCAAAGTTTCCTGGATGTTGCTTATCTTGTTTGAGAAAATTTGCTGAAGGAAAAGAACAACAACCTAATTTTCAGGAAACGGAGATGCCAGAAGAACAGTCAGCAGAAATGATCAGATGGATAGGAGAACTTCTCCCTCAGCTCCATTTAGATAGAGTCATTCAGGCAAATGTTTTGGGGTAGGGGGCAAAATATTGGACACTCAGAGGAGGAGAAATCTGTCCCCTTCTCCCACTGTGGGAGTGATATTTACTTATATTTTCAAAATGCAAAGAAGTGGGTCCCACTTCTGGATATTCAGGGATAGTGATTTACTCTTTTCAGTTGCTGGTTATTTTTGAGAGCTCACCTAATGATAAAGGAACAGGTCCCAGATCTGTGGGTTAGACTGTTGCCATCACAGATACGTTGTGAGCTTGCCTGGGGAGAGAGGTGTATCAGTTCTGGAAGTCTCTTTCTGCATGGCTTATAAAGATATGGACAAAGAGGATTGAGAAAGTACCCATCATAGAGACATGCTGTTTAAGATAGTCCAACAACCCACTGCTATAAAATCTGTTACAGTTTTTCATGTCTCATCATGATCTCCCTAGATTCCTCTTGGCTTATATATAAAATAAGATCTATTATTGGTGTCTTAGAAGATCCAATAATTTCTCACTTAGGGGTGGGAGTGGAGGTGAAGAATTCATGAAAGAGCTGGGCATCACTGCCTGAATTTATCTAATATTCACCCACTTGGCCAGGTCTGGGTCTCTTGATTAATGATGCTCCAAATTTAGTCTGATTTTGCAAATGCTGAGTATTACCTATGTAATGACTGTGGAGTTATTCAGCCAGGAACAGTTCACGTGTGGTAGATTAAAGATAGCTACATTTTGTTTATTAACACTACTCCAGTGAAGATGTGGGATGGATGAATGGTCCCTGCCCTTTAATCAGGATTTGATACTGCTTTGAATATGGTAGAAATGATGCTTTGCCACTTTCTGGTTCTAAGCCTTAAGAGACTTACATCTTCCACTTCCTGTTTCTTAACCTTTCCTTTTGGACTAAGTCCTGCTACCTAAATGAAGCGATAATGTGGGAAGAACCAGAGACTATGTATGGAGGGACTGGGGTCCAGTTGAGCCCAGTCTTCCAACCATCCCACCAGCTCACTTGAATACACCAGGTGACTCTAGTCAATACCATGTGAAGCACCTGAATAATCCAGCCAAATTCTGCTTGAATTTCTGGCTGAAAATATCATGAAATATAATAAAATGCATTTTGTTTTAAGCCATTGACTTGTGAAGTATTTTTTTACCCAGCAATAGGTAACTGGAACAGTAAGTTTTCCAAAAGAGGAGTCTAGTAGGACATTTGTAGGATTAGGAGGGATTACAGAAGCAGAAAAAAACCCAAAACAAAAAAACTTGAATTATTGGAAGGAAATACAGCATAGTAAACAGAAAAAAGAAGTTTCCAGTAAAAAGGACCAATAGGTTGTTAAAATATTGAAGTATTTCAGTATTGGTTCCAAGACATGTGGCCCCTCCATAAAACTGTTCTTTTATCCAGTAATGAAAGAATTAACGCCAGGCCTCTCTATGACCTTGCATTATCTCTATGGCTTGCCTCACATTTATTTGGTCAGTACCTATGCTTGTTTTTAAATACTTCTATTATCTCCAGAATTCAATGCCCCTGGAAATCTGTAGAGGTAATTCCAGCAAACTTCTTTAAGTGATCCTCATTTGCAGGGATGAAAGCTGGAATCTATGAAGCAAATGTAATTTGACCAGTTTTTGAGTCAATTTCTTTGCCATAGAACGGCATTATTTTGAGTTCATAAGTGATGGCAAGATTAGTATTAAGAGTGTAATAAATTCAGTTTTTATCTTTGAATAAAATAATGTGCATGTTGCTTATTTCCTTTAATTTTAATGTTGGTATTATTGACATTTTACTTTTATGATGAGTCACATTAAATGTCAATTCAAATAAGTAGAAAAGAAAACGTAATTACTGTATTTAGCCTCATTTTTACTCTGTCATCATGGAATGCTATAATTTGAATTAGAAAATAATATATTGTATACATAAAGTTTAACCTTTATTGAATTAATCATTATACATTGAGATATTGAGATCGATTTAGGCTGAATCCTGATTGAAAAGTTATCAATAATAACATGCAAGATGTGTTCTTAAATTGTGCTTATGCTTTAAGTATTATAAAATACCTGGCAAGTTCTAAGAGAATCATTGTAACTTTAGAGTAAGAATGATTCTTATTTAAATATTTTAATTTTAAATATTAAATATTTAAACATTTGATTGAAACTAATGACAAAAACATTAATTCATTGAAATTAGGTTTATTCCAAGGCAAAAACACCTAACCATTGCTTCTTCTAATTGGTAGGACATCTACAAATAATGAATAAAAGTAATAATGAAAAAATAGTGATTTCTTAAAGGAAGAAAAAATATACCAGTATCTCTGCAGATAATCTTTAATAAAAACTGACTTTCCTAGGAGATGAATATGCCTATTATTGCTTTTGATGTATTTTTATAGTTGGTTCACATTGTTATTCCCAGGTCTCATACTTTCGATTACATTCATAATGCTGACCTTAAGTGAATAATATGTTTTAACCACAGGAGAGGGTTAGAAAGTTATGATATTCTGAACTGAGAATATATTAGGTTTTTCTTCAAAATTTCAGCCAGGAAAAGATGTCAGAAGAGCAAACACTAGAGAGATCTTGCAATAAAAAAAAAATCATTAGAAAACCGATCTTTAATAAAATTCACTCAGGAACTATTCTTCAGGGCCCATTTATTTAAATTCCATAGAAAAAGAAGTGATGACTTTTTTGTTTGACTATAATAGTAACATTTGCTCAATGTAGATATAACCATAGAATGCACTATTGGATTTTATCTGTTTTCCAGTATGGGCTACTAAAAATTTAAGTATGTACTGGAAAGGAGATAAAAAGAAGAATAACTCTTCTAAAATTTGTTATATCTAGGGAAATGCTGCTAACTTTTTAACAAATCATCCTAAATTAGTATTGCAATAAAAATCGTGGCTATTGGAAGCACTGCCTGTATTCCGGTTGTGAGGTAATTTTAATTGTAGTCCTGGTATTTTGCTCTTGTTGTATTTATATATTTTAGAATGTATTCCAGGGTTACACAGTTTAGAATTTTGTCTTTTTTTGTTTCTGCTTCTCTCTGCCCCCTAATAAATATATGGGCTGTCTAACTTCTGGCCTTTCTTAAAATTTGAAACTCTTTTCAGCAGGCAATCACTCTATTTATTCCCATATTTTTGAACTGTGTGATGCACTTTTCAAGAGCTGGAGATATTAAATAACCTTTATACATATATTAATAAGTTTGATCCTTGTTTTTTCCCCTTGATAACTGAAAGCACAATTTGATATTTATCTGATTTTTCTTTTCTCTTGTCAACTTTATATTGATTGTGTATGTAACACTGTAGAATACAGAATTATTTTCACAGTTTTAATCATCACTTTTATAGCAATTCAGAAGTAAGTGATACCATTTTCTGTTAGGCCATTTTTGCATAAGAGCTAATGATTTAAGGTAAGTGCCCACCTGCGATTTGTTTATATTTTTTAAGGAAAATAACCCCTTATTGCTGTAAGTTGTACAAGAATCAAAACAAGAGCAAAAGTCACACTAGAACTAATAAGTCATACTAACCTTAAAACTTTTGTGACCAAAGTATAATTGATAATATCTACACCATTCAAAATGTAATAGCTGTATGTGACAATTTACTTTCATATTAATATAAATGAAACAATTAAAAATAAAAATTTTTGGTCATATTAGCCATCTTTCAGATGCTTAATATTCACGTCTGGCTACTGTCTACCATATTGGATAGTGCAGAGTTAGAAGATTTTCAGCATCTCAGAAAGTTCTATTGGAAAGCATTACTCTAAAAATCAAAGTTGTGTGAATTTTGGATGCATTATCAAGTCTGGAGTAGATAATTTTTTAAAGAATGGCAATATTATAAAGTAAAATTATAATTTATTATAAAATTTGAACAAACTTTTTTGAATAACTTTAGATTTGTGGAAAAGTTGCAAAAATAGTATATAGAGCTCCCATGTACCCCACACTCAATTTTTTATATTATTAATATCTTTTGTTAGTCTGGTACATTTGTTATAATCAATGTACTAATATTGATACACTATTATTTAATAATATTTAATAATAGATCA
Organism: Monodon monoceros; assembly: GCF_005190385.1. Lineage (NCBI taxonomy): Eukaryota > Metazoa > Chordata > Mammalia > Artiodactyla > Monodontidae > Monodon > Monodon monoceros. Next base: position 44,553,839 of record NW_021703767.1, on the reverse strand, counting down.
AAGGTTATCCTTTTCTCAGGTTTCCTTAGTTTTACCTAATATCTTTTTTTTCTGTTCAGGACTCCATTCAGGATCCCACATTACATTTAGTCTTCATGTCTCCTTGGGTTTTTCTTGACTGTGACAGTTTCTCAAACTTTTCTGGTTTTTGTTGACTTTGGCAATTTTGAGGTGTACTGGTCAGGTATTTTGTAGAATGTCCCTCAATTGGCATTTGTCTAAAGTTTTTCTCATGATTAGACTAGGGTAATGGGTTTTTGAAAGGAAGACCACAGACATCAAGTAACATTTCATCATATTATATCAAGAATACATTCTATTACATTTTCTAATATTGTTGATGTCATTCTTGACACCTGGCTCAGGTAGTGTGTATCAAGTTTCTGAACTGTGAAGTTGCTTCCCGCCCCAGCCCCCTTTCCATACAGTATTCTTTGGAAGAAAGTTACCATGCACTGCCCACATAAGGAGTGAGAAGTTATGCTCTACCTTCTTGAGAACAGAAGTATCTACATAAATAATTTGTAATCCTTTTGGATAGAGATTTATCTAGACTATTGTAATGATTTAACCTTTTCCAAATGAAAACAAAAACGTCACCTGTGACTTTTATTGGCTATATGCTATCTTGAGAAGAATTTGCCTACTAGACCCTGGGCATTTATAAGGGATGTATCTGACTTCATAAAGAAGAAGAATGTGGAAATATTCGTAGAAGTCTCTTCCATTTTTCTTAGATCAAATTTCTATTGAGACTTATTTGTTTATTAAATTATTTAAATAAATAAATATTTATCGGGTCCTAATATTCACCACACACCCTTCTATGTTTTGGAAATATATCATTTAAATAAAAGACAGTAATGCCCACTCTCTAAGAATTAATATACTGGTGGGGGTTGCAGACAATAAATCATTAAGTATGATATAATATATCTGATGGTATTAAGTGTAATGGAGAACATAAATCAGAGAACAGAGGTAGTGAGTTTTGGGTTGCTATTTTAATTATTTTTTCCAGTAAAAATATTTCAGGTCATTTATTTATTTTTATTGAGGTATAGTTGACATACAATATTCATTAGTTTCAGGTGTACAACATACTGATTCAACAATCAAATACGTTACAAAATGATCACCATGAAAAATCCAGTAACCATTTGTCACTCTACAAATTTATTACAGTATTATTGACTATACTCTTTATGCTGTATATCTTGTCCCTGTGACTTATTTATTTTATAACTGAGTTTGTATCTGTTAATCCCCTTCACCTATTTTGACCAATCTGCCAGCCCATCCCCTCTGACAACTACCAGTTTGTTCTCTATATCTGTAAGTCTGTTTCTGCTTTATTTGTTCACTTGTTTTGCGTTTTTTTTAGATTCCAGATATGAGATCATATGATATTTGTCTTTCTCTGTCTGACTTATTTCACGTAGCATAATGCCCTCCAGGTCTATCCCTGAAATGGCAAGATTTCATTATTTTTATGGCTAAGTAGTAATCCATTTTATGTATATATACACACATTACTCCTTCTTTATCCATTTATTGATGGACATTTATGTTGCTTTCATATACTGGTTATTGTAAATAATTTTGCAGTGAACTTAGGGATGTATGAATCTTTTTGAATTAGTGTTTTCATTTCTTTCGGTAAATACACAGAAGTGAAATTGCTGGATTGTATGGTCATTCTATTTTTAATTTTTTGTTTTTGTTTTTTTTGCGGTACGCGGGCCTCTCACTGTTGTGACCTCTCCTCTTGCGGAGCACAGGCTCCAGATGTGCAGGCTCAGCTGCCATGGCTCACAGGCCTAGCCGCTCCGCGGCATGTGGGATCCTCCCGGACCGGGGCATGAACCCGTGTCCCCTGCATCGGCAGGCGGACTCTCAACCACTGCGCCACCAGGGAAGCCCTGTTTTTAATTTTTTGAGAACTCTCCATACTGTTATCCACAGTGGATGTACCAATTTGCCTCTCCACCAACAGTACACAAGAATTCCCTTTCCTTCACATTCTTGTCAACATTTGTTACTTGTTGTCCTTTTGATCATAGCCATTCTGACAGGTGTGGTGTGGATAGTGTGTGTTGAGCTAGCATTTGTGCAGTGAATGTATGAAAGTGATGGAGGAAGCCAGGGAATATCTGAAGAAAGCATTTCAAGCAGAGAGTACAGTAAGTACAATGACCAACATGTTCTATCATTTGTTATCATTTGTTGTGAAAGTATGGCTACAGCAATATAAAACAAGCAAAGAAAATGCAGCTGAAGTGGTAGTGGGAGGGTGGTGGTAGCTAGATCATCTGGGTCTTTAGGCAATTGTGAAAAATTTTAATTTAATTCTGATGGAGATGGGAAACAATTGGATGGTATTGAGCAGAGGAGAGATGTGACCTGGCTTACATTTTATGTGTGCTGGTTGCTAAAACATAAGGATAGCAGAAAAATAAGTTAGGATATTGCAAATACATAGGATAAAATTTGTTGGTGGCTTTGACATAGAGTGACAGTCTTTGATCAAAGTGATCTTCTTTGGTAGAAGAATCCCAGTTCACATCTGGTGTCTTATTCCTCATGTCTTATTCCTGAAAGTGTATCAGTTGGGACAATAACTTTATGGTAACCTTATATAGACTAGTATGGTAGTGTTGGAGGTGATAAGAACTGGCCATGATCTGTATGTGTTTGGAAGATGGATACCAAAAGGATAGGCTGATGGCTTGGGTAAAGGCTGTGAGAGAAAGAAAAAGGTCAAAAATAGCATTTGAATTTTTGCCCTGAGCAACTGAAAGTATAAATTTGCAATTTATTGAGATGTGACAGTCACGTGAACAGGATAGAATAAGAATTTTAATTATGGTGAATTTGAGATGTCCATAAGAGTGCTATATCATCAGGTGTTTATTAAATATCTATGAAATTCAAGAGTGAAGGATCTAGTTGGAGATAAATATTTGTCGTGTTGTGGAGAAGAGGAAAATCAATCTTGGGATTGATTTAATAAAGAAGTGAAGGAGAATAATTGGAAACTCAGAATAGATAGTGCTTTCAGGGAGTTTTGCTGTAATAGGGTATTGATAATATTTACCACACAGGGTTTTTGTGAGTATTAAATATTCTTGAAAAAATGCCAGAGTATTGACAGAGTCGCCTATGTAAATATTTGATATCACTATATATTTTGACTGAAGTAAGCATTTTGACGTGTAATTTGAAATTGGAATTTGGGGGAGGAGGGAGAAAGAATGATTTGGACACAGTAATATGGTATAAGGATGACCATTATTTTAAGATAATTTACCTTGAGATCATCCCTGGGGTTCACAAGACAGCCAGTGTGGGTTAAAAGCAAAAAGGAGAGTGAAGATTATCTCAGAGAAGTTGAGTGTGGTATGATTTTAGTACTGAGGGATTGTGGAGTTACAGAAGGAAGAGTGATAAGGGGAAGAAGTTTGGGAGAGGGAAGATTGAGGGTCAGGGCTGTATGCGCTAAGTGTGTTTGGGGCCAATGACTAATGGGCATAATGACAGAAAGTTCCCATGAACCCAGAACAAGTTGTGGATGTGAGACTGTAGTAGTGGTTGCTATGAGGGAGGGAAGGAAAGAGGTCGCCAGGTAAAAGCAGACTTTTATTGCCCCTCTTCACCTCTGCTGCTGTAGGAATGGAGCAAGGTATGGCAGTCTTACTCAAAGTGGATGGAATCCTGGGACTCTTCCTTTCCTCTTGTTTATAGGAATATGGAAGGCAGAGTAGGTACAGTGCATCAGAACTAGTTTCTTCTTCACCTAACAGCACATAGAATTGTGGCGCTGACTCTTTATTAATGCCAATAAAGGAGCAGAGGCCCGCCACATGTATAGGAGACCACAGGAGCTCATGTTTGCTGAATAGAGCATATCAGCATTCTATACACTAACTTCCATCAGATGTCACCAAGTAATTTTTTATTATATGGATAATTTTATTTTCAAGACCTTGTGGGTAATGGAGAGATTACGAAGGTAGAGGTGTCTTATTCTCTGAAGAAAACCAGTAGAGTAGAAGGAAATCCATATTTCCCAGAGAGCTGTATACAACAGGTAGCGTTTGTCAGGTTTCAGATAAAAACATATATACCAAGAGAGCAGAGGATTGAAGTCTTGGATCCATAGCAATATGGCAGTGAGTGAACTCTACTGGTATAAGTGAGAAATAGCAATTTTAGTAGTTGCTATAAATTAGAAATACCGAAAATAGAGAAAGATTGAAAAGAAAGATTTTAAAGAATATTTGATATGTAATGAGCCATGTAAACTCTGCTCTGTCTTTTAATGAAAACCATATTAAAGATCTGCATTATTCAAAACTTTCAGATTTTGCTTTTCAATGATGGTAGCTAGCTAGCTCTATATAAATTATACTGAGAAACTTATTTAGATATATCCAATATATCATCTACTTCAAAGCAAAGTGCCTGTTTCTTTCTCTTTTTCATCTCTCCATAGAACCCCTGTGCCTATCAAAGTGTTTTAGCACACAGAAGAATTCTGTTAATATTTTTGAATGAATAGATAAATGATTAAATGGCTCCCTCCTGCCATCTAGCCTCCATTTCAAATACTATAATCTATTGATATCCCCAAGGGATTGGTTTCAGGACAGACTATATATCAAAATCCATGGAAGCTCAGGTCCCATAGTGGGCTCTCCATATCCAAGAATTCCTGCATCCATGGATTCAAAGGCAGATGTGGAACTGTGGATAGAGAGGGCAGATTGTATTTATTTAAGAAAAAATATGCCCATAAGTGGACCCACACAATTCAAACCCTTGTTGTTCAAGTGTCAACTATACATGCTCCCTGAACAGAAATCACTGTTTTTAATAGAACTTTAGGGGTGTTGCTCAGTGTTAAAATAGAAAACTATACATTTACAAAAAGTGGAACACCTAGATAAATTTTGGGGTCAAATAGCATCAAAACGTTATTGAAAAGAGAAGAATACTTAAAATTCTGAGTTACCGATGATTCTATCTCACAGTCTTACATTTTCTTATTTGAAAATAATTTATCGGGCTTCCCTGGTGGCGCAGTGGTTGAGAGTTCGCCTGCCGATGCAGGGGACCATGGGTTCATGCCCCGGTCCGGGAAGATCCCACATGCCGTGGAGCGGCTGAGCCCGTGAGCCATGGCCGCTGGGCCTGCGCGTCCGGAGCCTGTGCTCTGCAACGGGAGAGGCCACAACAGTGAGAGGCCTGCATACCGCAAAAAAAAAAAAAAAAAAAAATTATCATCAGTCAATAATAAAGTATTCAATTCAGTTCAAAGACATCTTGGAAACAGCATTTGCATACGTTAAAGAAACCTAGGTTCTAAAGTCTTTAAGGAATTTATTTCATTCATGGATTTGGGGATGTTATTTATGAAGTTGAGAATCATTACAGCACAGTGTAATTGTATTTCTTGCAGGGTGCTTGATGATAAGATTTGCTGTGTCAATTTGTAGAGCTTTAATGGGCTCCTTCTTGATCATCAAAAGCCAGATAACTTCTTTGCATCATAACTTGATTTGAAATACTCAGCAGTCATAACTTTTGAAAAGACACACTAAATTATAATGCAATGCTTTATGTTTTTTCTCCCTAATCTTTTGGAAACAGAACATAAAACCAGAAGCATCAGTCAACATTCCACTTTGATGATGTTTGTTAGATACTCTCAAAGTGTTTACACAATGATTCAGCAATGTTTTTGACAAAAGAAAGCCCTTTGGGGGCATTAATTTCCAGGCAGTGCATTCAGTAAGTAGTATCTATATGCCATTGCTGATCAGGAAGTGTAAATTACATTCACAACTTAATTGGTGCTAGTAGCAAGAGAAATAGAAACTTAAAATATCTAAATAGCTAATAAGTCATTAAAGCAGAAATTTTATAAAATTTTATAGAGTCCTAGGAATCAACATAGACTTCTTTATAAGTTAAATTAAAAATAAAAAGAAATTTACATTGGATAGGTTAATAAGCAAATAATAAAGATATTACTCTCTACTAAATGTATATATTTAGTTACTGTTTATCACTGAAGATATGCCAGCTTATTAATGCCGTGCTTTTTTACTGCTTTCACTACATTTTTCTAAGTGAACATTTAGCTTTGGAATAGAGACTTCTTTGCCAGAGACTAATTTAAATAAAATTACATATTCACATTTAAGTACTTAAGTATCAGATATACTTTTAAAACTGTTGAGTAATTCCAAAAATCCTCCACATGTAAATAAAGAATTCTTGTTCAACAAACCTTAACCTAGACTTTTCAAAATGTTGTGTCCTTTCCTCAAAAACAAAAATAATGAAAACAATAATATCTGAGTCATGGAGAGGACTATGTATCATTTATGTTTCCTTTTGTTACTTATTTGTATTTTTCAGTTTTTAAAACCTTATCATGGGTTATTTTAATACTAAGGTCAGATTTAGTTTGTAAATAAATAAACACTTCTTATTTAAGAAAGAAGCCAGATATTCATTTTGAAGTCCAACTAAAATTTTGAGGTTACATTTCCACTGCAACAAATCAGTGTTATAATTTTTTTTTTTTCAAAAGAGCATAACAAAATCCATTTAATTTCTTTTTTCTTCTCCTAGTCTCCTCTAGTTAAAAATAGATAATTTGACTGCTGATCTCAGGAACAATGCATTATTTGAAAGAGTCTTCAGGGCCAGATCAGGGCTATGTTGCTATGGTGATTTTACTATCAGCATAAGCACTGTCGTTCTCCAGCAAGTATTTTGCCATATAGTCTTAGAAAGGCCCTCACCATACACATCACTCCTGTGAAATGCAAGTAACTTGAATTCAAAGTAGTTGTATTCAGAAGACTGACTAATACATCTATGCTAATGGAATGAGTGTGGTAAGTAGTTTAATTCCTCTAACTCTCCTAACAGAGGTGGTTTCCAATTTAAAGTAAAGAATATATATAATGTCCTCTGCATATATATAACACAGATAATGAAAAAAAAAGATTCTGAGTGCTTGAGAGAAACTTGGAAAATATTCAGTAAAACCTCTTTTTATAGGCGAGGTAATAGAGTCAGAGAGACTTAAATGAATAGTTTGAACTCAAATGTATTAACTAAAATTCTCTGGGTTATAGCAGTGATAACAACTCAGACCACTTAAACATAAATAAACAAAATATTATAAAGATACTGGAGAGTCACAGAAATAAAGGGAATGTTGAGAAATTAGGGCAGCATGAAAGACCTTTCTGGAGTGCTGATATTACTGAACTCGGGTCCAGCTGCTTGCCACTCTAAATACTGTAAAGGCAAGTGCTGGTAGGAACTGAAAAGCTGCTTTAATCAGAAAGCCAGCAATCTGGGGAGAAGGCGAACTCGTGTCCCAAGACCAACTCCAAAGATTCTGCTTGGCCATGCAGGTTTTTTTTTTTTTGTTTTGGTATGTGGGCCTCTCACTGTCATGGCCTCTCCCGCTGCGGAGCACAGGCTCCAGACGCGCAGGCTCAGCAGCTATGGCTCATGGGCCTAGCCGCTCCGTGGCATGTGGGATCTTCCTGGACCAGGGCATGAACCCGTGTCCCCTGCATCAGCAGGCGGATTCTCAACCACTGCGCCACCAGGGAAGCCCCAGCCATGCAGGTTTTTAAAGGGACAAAAGGGAAATAATCTCAGTTAATCATTGAGATAGCAGATCAGATTTGTCACCATCTCCCATTGCATGCAGACTTGTCTACTCCTTGTGATCTTTCTTTAAATGCTATCTTGTTCACATAGTTTTTTTGTGAGATTACTGAAGGGGAGGCTGGGGAAAAATACTTGGTCAAAAATATAGATTTGCTAAGTGACAGGCCAAAAGGGGCCTCCTGCAAAGAGCTCTTTCCTGCAAAGAGTTCTTTCCTGCAGAAAGTTGCGTACAAACCCCCACTGTCAGTCATCATTCCATTTTTACGGGATTATGGCTGAAGGTCTATCTTCTGTAACTTTTCATGCTGATATAAGACGCCATATTCTTAGAGTGGAAGGTGTTGACTTGGGTCTGTAGCATCATCTCTTTGCTGACAATTTTAGTTGCCTGCTTACATATATGAGCAGAGCAAGTTACAGTTATTTTGATACCCACAAAAATACAGATAATTATGAGCAATAATGTTACTCTCATTCTCGAGGCCAGTTCTTGGAATGGTACTAGCCATAAGTACTGCTCAAGACAGAGCAGCTTATGTCATGGCTACAGTCTGGTCATCATGCAGTTAGGTTTTTCCCTCTGGTGGCAGTTATAGTTATCTGTAAAACAACTCTGGAATGTGCATCAGACACTGGAAGATTCTGTGACTCTATTGTCCTAATAATTAACTGTTGTGAGCCTACTCTTTTGTGACGCAGGGAGGCCTGGGAGATTTTAGCTTTTCTACAGTCAGGAGACAGGGGGCGTGGAGTAGTCTTTGTACTGGGAGGCGGGAGGCAACAGGGTTTTGCTCCGTTTCACTGATAATTAATGTAACACATTTCTAAAAAAAATTTTTTTTTTCTTTTCTAATAATTTCTTTTTTTTTTCTAATAATTTTAGAATCAAAATTTCAAATTCTGCAACTGTATTAGCGGTAACAGAAGTTAAAGATTCATTTTCAAGGTACATTTGTCCACCATCCAGTTTCACAAGGATTGAGTCTTTAGCCACTGCAGTCATTGACTGACCGTACAACCTGAAAGGAATTCAGGACGAAAAACATGATAAAGGCACTCTGTGCTTTGGGAAAAAAAAAGCCTTTTAGACAGTTAGATATCTCAGGAAGAATGTCAATGAACCCAAGTTCTTACAAATTCACATACATAGGAAAAAAACCCCACTAAAATCATTAATGGAGGTATCTGTTCCTCCTGAATAACAGTAACCTTTTATTGATACGTATGCTTGACTGCATGTATTCCCTGGCCCAAACTATTTTTATACTGCCCACCCCCTCTTCAGAGCAGTTCCTCAGACCTATCTGAGAGGGTATCTCTTGGATAATAGTCCTCTGACCCTGAATAAAACTCAACTCATAGCTCTTAAGTTGTGGGTTTTTTTCAACTGACATATTATCTATATAATATTGTCTTACTATATATATAAATATAATTTATCACTTCATTTACTGAGGTCTTTTTTATGCACATGTTATTTTCTAAAAATAATTTTATTTTTAAAGATCTTGAACATATTTCATTAGATTTATTCCTGTATACCATATGGGTTACTGTTTCTGTGAATTTTTTAAAAAGTTTCGTTTCAAAATTAGTTTTGCTAAGCATAAATGTATGGATTTTTATACCGATTTTTTATATTTTAATTTTGCTTACTCATTATCTTGCCTGTAGATGCTTTTGAGTTTTCCACATGGGCAATCATTGCATAAAATTATTACATTTAAAATGATTCCTTTACAATTCCTGTATGCTTCACTCCTTTTTCTACTATTATTGGCTTGCATAGGACTTCTAGTAAATATCCTGTTGATTAAAATCCATAATAGTGGATAACTTTGTTTTTTGCTTTTGGATAATACCTTACAATTCTTTTATCACACTGATATTTGCTACAGATTTTTGATAGGTAGTTTTTATTAAATTAATTTTTTTCTTAAAATTCTGCTTTACTAAAGTATTTGTCATTAATGATCTTTGGTTTATCTAATACTTTTTATTCTAGCTAGTACTAAAATCATGATTTTTTTCCTTCAATCGATTCCTGTGGCAAAATTCATAAAAAGATGTTCTTTACATTCCTAGGAAAAATCCCACTTGATCATGATTTGTGTGTGTATGTGTATTTATGTGTAAATAAACATATATGTATCCATATCACTGGTGTTTTATTATTTCATTTATGTTTTTTGCATTTTGATTCATAAAGGAAATTGCCCCACAATTTTCTTTTTTTTAATTCTGTATTTCTCAGGGTTCTCCAGAGAAACAGAACCAATTACAGATATATATATTTAATCACATATATATGATTTATTATAAGACATTGGCTCACACAATTATGAAGGCTAACAAGTCCTAAGATACGCAGGGCGAGTTCACAAGCTGGAGACCCAGGAGAGTCAATGGTGTAGTTCCAGTTTCAAGGACACAGGCTTGAGATCTAGAGAGAGCTGATGTTTCAATCTGAATTGAAGACAGGATAAAGCTGATGTCCCAGCTCAAAGGCAGTCAGGCAGGAGGAATCCTCCCTTGCTTGGTGGAGGATCAACATTTTTGTCCCATTCAGGCCTCCAAATAATTGGATAAAGGCCATCCACGTTAGGGAGAGCAATCTGCTTTATTCAGTCCATGGATTTAAAAGATAATTTTATCAAAAAACATTCTCACAGACATACCCAGAATAATGTTTGACTAAAAGTCTGGACACCCTGTGGCCCAGTCAAATTGATACATAAAATTATCTACCACAAATGCCTTTCTTTGTTACCATTACATTAAAATAGATACACACAAATACCTATAATTTTCTTGCCTTTTAAAATAGTAAATCAATATTTTGTATAAGCTAGAGTTTATTCATTTCTCAAACTTTTAATATCACTTCTAAATTATATTATGTAGGCATGGTGTTACCTTTGTGAACAGATTTTTACTAATGTTCCATAATTTTTGGTCTCTTCAGGTTTTCTTTTTTGACTAAGAATCAGTTAATTTAATAGTCTTGTCAGAGAACTAGCATTTGATTTTGTTGATAGTATCTATTATTTCTTTACTTTTTTGTCATTATTATTTCCCTCCTCATCTCTTTGATTTTCTGTGCTGTTCTTAAATTGAATACTTACCGTATTAATTTTACATCTTTCTTATTTTCCTAATCTAAGTATTGAAGCTATTATACTTGACCTGAAACAAATAGACTTCCAGATATTTCTCTAGCAAACATAGGTTTATTCTGGATCTGCAGAGAATTGCAATTTGGAGTTGCACAATGCTGCACATATGAGAGCCATATGCAAGTTGCTGCACAGCAGGGGAGAGGAGAATGCTTTTATAGAGAGGAAGAGGGAGTTGGGAGGGCTGTAGTAAACAAACGGTCCATGACTTTTCATTGACTGAAAGCTTACCTGGAAAAAAGAATAGTCTTTCTTCTTCCTGTTGGGCTCTGCTATTGTTGCAGGGTGGGAAACCCTTTTTTTCCTCCCAACTCTAGTTGAGGTTTCTGTTTAATAATTTTTTTAGACGCTCTAAATATCTCTTGTTGCTTTTCTTTTTCATTCAGATGTGAATATTAAATGATTTACATTCTATTTCTGTGACTTTTGAATTATTTAGAAGTATGGTTTTAAATTGCAAACCACAGTGCTCTTTTCCTATTATTTCCATGAGAGAAGGCTGAACTGATGTAACAGAGCAGTCAAAATTGAGTGTTTCCACACTTGGCTCAACGGGAGTCAGTGGACTCAGCTGTACATGGTGATCACCTGAGAAATTCTTCCCTTCCATCTTCTGCCTAACCTGTCCTTTAGGGTTTGCTTGATCTTAATCTGCATTCAGTCAGCAGAAGCAATAGGAGCCTGGAGAAGTGTTCACAACTAGACCTGGCAATGGCATTTGCTACTTATGCTCACATTTTATTGCAGGGTAGTTAGATGCCTGGCTATATTTAACTGCAAAGGAAGCTAGGAATGTAGTTCATTTGGGTTGGCCAAAGAAGGGGAAGAAAATTGAAATGGAAGACTAGCTGGCAGTCTCTGCTGGTTTATGGCTTTTTGTATTTTCTTTTCCCTAGAACACATTGTCTGTATGATTTAAATAATTTGGTACTTGTTAAGACTTGTTTTGTAGTGTAATGAAGTTCAAATTCTGTAAATGGTACACATATGATTCTTGAAAAGAATACTATTTTACTGTTATGCAGGGTTCTTTATGCATCCATGAGATGCAGTTTATTGTGCTATATGAATCTTCTACATACTTATTTTTTCCTACTTTGTGTATCTTTTTGAGAATTGTGTTTTAAAATCTGCCACAATGAATGTGTATTTATCAATTTCTCCATGATATTTTCTCAATATATAGCTTTTCTTTATATTAAGGTTATGTTGTTGAGAACAAGTGTGTTTTATTTTGTTATTCTGAAAAACAATTTTTCTTTTATCAACTCATTAGTTCTTTATCTTTACTTGCCTAAATTCCCTTCTGTCTAATATTGATAATACTATACCAGTTTTCTTTTGGTTAGTATTTGTGTGCATTACATTTTCTACCCTTTGCTTTCAAAATTTGTTTCATTGTGTTTAGGTATTAAACAGAAAAAGCTAGATTTTTTTTTCACTACAATTCAAGAATCTGTTGTTTTCAAAGCGATGATCATGAATCTGCGAAAACACTCTGATTCATATTTTAAGTGGGCTTCAGGGTTGGTGAAAACATGGAGTTGCTGGGAGGGTGGTGTGCCTGGACTCCAGAGCACGGAAGCTCCACAACTTTTCCCCGTACTTTGCCCTTTGGAAGAGATGCATAGGCTGTTCCTGGGTTATATCCTTTTATAATAAACTGGTAGTCTAGTAAGGAAAAAAATTTTGTGGACTGTTGCCCACCGCCTTATTATGTGCTTACTTTCTGTTTTTAAATATTATGCCTTTGTTTTTGGTTACTCTCATTTTTTTGCTTTCCTTTATAATGGTTATATTTTTTATTTCTTTCTCCTAATTTGGATTTTGTATCATTTACATTCTATTCATGTTATTTTATATTCTTACATTTTAACTTGTTTATTTGACTTAAAAAATCTAAAATAAATTTCATGGTCTCACTCTTCAGCCAATAAAAATGCCTTAGAAAACATGAAATTTTTACCATGTTCTTCCCGTCTTACATGAAGAAAGGTCTACTGTTTGGTTTAACCTTGTTTTAAAATTCCCAACACTGGCTTTTTGTTTAAAAATACAGTTACTTCTTATTTTATTTAAAAGTATGTTTACAAATTTTCTGCTAGTCATGCTTTTTAGGATTTTTACTCTTTCCTTCTAGGTACAATTTCCTTCTCATTAAATATTTCCTACCATAAGAATTGTTATTTTTGTTTGTTTTCTTTTAAGGTATTTCAATGCCCCTGTATTTTCAGAGTAACCCTAAAGTTTGATTTAGCCTTTGTTTCTTTTGGAGCCTCTCAGAGTTCCTGGCTCCAGTTCTGTTATTATATTAATTTCTTATATCATGATTCTGATCCCTGGAAGGCCCCAGATTCCTCACTTCTCTGAGGTTTTCCTTCCTTTCTCCCTTCCTCCCTCCCTTCCTCCCTCCTTCCTTTCTTTCTCCTTTCTTTCTTTCTTCCTTCCTTCCTTCTTTCTTTCTTTCTTACTTTTCCTTCCTTCCTTCCTTTCTTCCTTTCTTTCTTTTCCTTCCTTCCTTCCTTTCTTCCTTCCTTCCTCTCTGCCATATTTTTCCCCTGTAGCACTTACCTAGGCTGGTGGGTCAAGAGCTTCTTATTACTTTTCCTTGAAAGCACAGCTCATTCAAAATTTCATCTTTATACATATCTATTAGTTCCATTTTCCTAATTCACACAGACCCAAATCCATGTCTTCTGTCTCCACACGGAGGTCAGAACCCAAGTCCTTGCACCCCACTGATTATTATCTAGAATTGAAACTCTTTACTGCTTTATCTTTGAATTCCCCCTTTATTTCTGGCATAAAATAAATTCATTTTCTTCCTTTTAATATTGGGTATGTGTTTTTTTATATATATCTAGTTTTTTTTAAGTGTTGGCATCTGGAGGAAAATTGAAGTTAGCTCTAGTCAACATATTTCAAGTTTTACATTGATTTCAAAGATAAAGTAATACTTTTGTGGGGCTTTGATGTGTTAAGCATTTTATTCTTTAAACCTACTTGGTCTAACCTCATCTATGTATAGACCTTTTAATTGTGAAGGTCTATAAGAATAAAATTGCTAGTTATTTTACCAGCAAAATGGGTTTATTTGGGAATAGCAGAAAATTGCAATTTGGGACAGGCAAGCTATGGTGAATCATGGGCAAGTGTGGAGATCAGAGGTGAAGGGTTTACTTTTATTAGGTTTTAAGAGGAAACTGGGGTGGGTTGTCTTGAACAAAATTTCATTGAAGAAGAGCAAGAGTTCAAGGTTCTGATGG